>NC_142799.1:59207794-59259073 GCF_049724085.1 Artemia sp. Qi Xiang Cuo | reverse complement strand
TAAAAGTAAAAAAAATTTTAATTCACAAACCCCTGAATCACAAAGGCCGTTTAATTAGAATAGATAGCCCCACCTCCAGCCCCCCCCCCCACCAGAAAAAAATTCTTCCTGAAAATGTCTGTATACTTCCCAATAACCAATACAATATGTAAGCAATGGGCAAAGTTCATAACTTGCAGCCATTCTCCTGGGAACTGTGGGGGATTAAGTCATCGTAAAAGACATATTTAATAGATTTTCGACTATGCTGGACAAAATAGCTATCTCAAAATTTTAATTGGGTGACTTTGAGAAAAAAATGAGCGTGGGAGGGGGCCTAGTTGCCCTCCCATTTTTTTGGTCACTTAAAAAGGGGACGAGAACTTTTAATTTCCGTTCCAATGAACCCTTTTATAACATTCTGGCGCCACTGGGTAGATATGATCACCCCTGGGGAAAAAAAAACCAAATACACACGCATCGGTGATCTTTCTTCTGGCAAAAAATCCAAAACTTCACATTTTTGTACATAGGAACTTGAAACCTCTGCAGTAGTGTTCTCTGATACGCTGAATATAGGGGGTCTTTCCCCCTTTTTTCGAAAATCAGCCAAATTTTCTCAGGCGCGTAACTTTTGATGGGTAATATTAAACTTGATGAAACTTATATATTTGAAATCAGAATTAGAATCTGATTCTTTTGATCTATTGGTACAAAATTCCATTTTTTAGAGTTTCGGTTACCATTGAGCCGGGTCGCTCCTTACTTACAGTTCGTTACCACGAACTGTTTGAAAAGCAAGTTATTTAAAATACTTCAAATTCAACAGCCCTTGTGTTTTATGACTCATTCCTAAAGGAACGAGTCATAGAACGATAACGAAAACTGACTAGCTTAAAGAGCAAGGGTTGAGAAAGGAGCCGCTCCACTCATATTTAAAATGCCTCTTGTTTTTCTTAAGCTTAAAACTTGGCTTTATAAATGGAATTTCTGATTGTTTTTCAAAATTTGACAAGAAATCCTTTCCTGCTTTCTGTGTAAAATTTGCCACAGAAATTTCCCTGAATCTTACCATGAAAAATTATTCCCCCGAAAGGGCTTTATACCACTCAAAGACCCCCTTCCCACCAAAAAATACCAGTTCCTATTATAATTTTTTTCCTATTCTGCAATGAGAAATACTATATGTGAACGGGGGGCAAACTGCGTAACTTGTAGTTCCTTCTTCTTGGACTATAAGGGATCATTTCCTCCCCAAAGATAAATTATTGGACCTTTCTACTGTTTAAATCAAATTAATAATGCCAAATTTTGATATGTCATTATATGGGTAAAAAGGGGCGTGGAACAATTGCTAGCTACCCTCCAATCTTTGGTTATTCTCAAAGGTCAGTAATATTTGTGATTCACGATCAAATAAGCCCTCTTCTAATCTTCTAGGTTTGAATTGCTACAATTGGGCATGGGGAACGAAACATATAAACCCGTATCTCATCTAGTAAAAAGTACAAAATTCAAGATTTTAGATAGAAAATAGGAGTTAAAAACTTCTACACTAAGGCTCTCTAATATGCTGAATATTAACGTGCTTTACATTTCGATGCTGTTCCCTCCTTTGTCAAAAATCAGGTGAATTTCATCAGGCCCGTAGAGTTTGATGAATAAATTTTATTTTTTATTTTGATTGTTGTTGGACCGAGTCGCTCTTTCCTTTAAGATAGCTAAATACAAAAACTTTTTTTTTTAATAAGGTATAATTACCCACAGGCGCAAATTTACAAATGTAAAACCGAGTGGGAAGAAAATAATAAAATCAAAACAGGTGAGAAAACAAGGATTTTGTCAGCCAGTGGCAAACCATGATGACGAAGAAACAAGCAAATATTTCTACAAGGACCTCCCTCAAGTTGTCCTCAGTGCTAAACAAAAAAGAAAGAAGAAAAAAACAACGAAAATTTAACCTTTCGAAGTTTACCCGACAACGACAAAACAGACACTCAAAGTGTCTATGGATTTGACAGTGGAAGAAGACACAACCATGTATTTTATAAAATAATCTCTTATTTAAAATAAAGTATTTATCGATTCAACGTTTCTTGTTATTTTTTTTCTATATGAATGAATACTAGATAGGAATGACACAAAAGGCTTAGTAGAAACAGAGTTGAAGGTATAGAGTGAAAGGATATAAGGATAAAACAATAGCTCCAGAGGGAGCTAATTAGAGGGTTAGAATCACCCCTTCCCAGTGAACATGGCCATTTAAATCCGTTTTAACAAGACTCCCACTTTATATGAAACAAGTGAAAACAAAATTTCCTATTTGAACGAAAACTATCAAAAATTTTTAACTAAATGTTTTATAGAATCTCCTTCCAAAACATATAATTTATACATAAAGGAAACAAATATATTTGCAAATAAAATGTCTACTTTTATTTTTGTACATTCTACACCTTAGAAGTAGGTATTTATAAATCCTAAGTTGAAAAGACATCCATTTTTTAAAAAGGGGTCTATCTCTTACTGCAATCTTTATTTCAAAGTACTTACTCTACCACTGAATTCCAGAAAACCCTTAATTATTCAATGCAAATGAACTTTTGCCATTGGTTTCATATTAGCTTATAGAACAAAAACCAGTTTTTTGACATGATGCCTATACGTGCCACATTTCGATAGAGTCGTTTTTGGTTTAGAATTTGCATTTCATCACCTTCGTATTAGCTTAAGAAACAAAACAAGTCTTGTGACGTCAGCTCTTAAACAAGCCCCTTTTCGACAAGAATTCATTTTAGTTTCTATGCGGCCATGCCACATAAAACCTGTTTCAAACATGCCACAAAGCGGCTGATCCTGTTTTCGACCGACCCAAAAAATTAAAACAATCAAATAATTTCTGGAGCTTATCCCTCCCCCACCTAACCTCTATGGCTAATCTACGGCCAATTTAACCTATCTAGCTATTATTGTGCAATTATTATTATAAAAAGCACTAAGTCTTATTTTCTTTTTTGGTGATTAATTTTCGTGTTTTTCAATGAAAAAATTCTGGTTTTCAATGATTTCCTGTTTTTAGGGATTCCATGTCTGTCCTATTGTCCTATTGTCAGACCCTTACCTATCAGGGGAAAACAATTTGACTTGAGCAAATGTAGGCAAACAGGAAGTATAGTACATTTTCGTAATTTTGGCATTTTCGTAAATAGGCAGCATAATAGCGCTGCCTAAGTCAAGAGCGATATTGGTACACTGTATTATTTATTTATTCCTTTTTGGGGGGGTTTTCTTAGTCCAGGGCACTTCGTACAGAAGGAATTGTCGTAGAAACTTCGAAAAGGAATCATTTGGTTAGAAATTGAAAAGGCTAGTGCCGTTTTTGATAGTCGAAAGTGATTGGGGGGCAACTACCCCCTCCCACGCCCACCATTTCCCCATAACCATCCGATCAAAATTTTGAAATATCCATTTTGTTCAACGTATTTCAAAGATCTGGAAACTGTGTCTTTGAGGATGACAACCTCCCCCCAAGCCCTATAGGGATAGGTTGTAAGTTATGCCCTGGGAACATTTAAAGGTTTTATAGAAAGCATGGTCATATAAAATTCGGAGGGGGTCATTGGATTGGTAATCAGAAGCTTTAGTGCCTTTTTTACAAGTCAAACTGATCGGAAGGCAGCTACCCCCCCCCCCACACACACACACACACACACGCAGTATTGTCCCAAAATGCATCTAATAGAAATTTTTAGATAGGCATTTTATTTAAGATAGTCCAAATATCGTATAACAAGGCTTTTGAGGTTGAAACAAACCCTCAGGGCCTAGGGGCAAATATTATAAGTGATGTCTTGGGGGCATTTAAGGTTTTATGTAAGGGATGGTTGAATAAACCTTAGAGGAGGCTCATTTCATTGAAAATTGGAAGTTTTAGATCCCTTTTAAGAGTTAAAAGTGGTGGAGGGCAGCTAGCCCCCTCCCCGAAACTACACCTCTTTTCACCAGACAAATTTGATTGAAATTGCGAGACAGGGATTTTGCTCACAAAAGTCCAAGAACATATAACAATGCCTTTAGGGTTGACAAAATCCCCCAGGGCCCTAGAGATAGCTGTTTAAGTCATGCCCTGGGGGTATATAAGCTCGAAACAATTCAAAAGAGAGCCTTGCGCATCATTCTAGGAGACAGCCAATTGCCCTATGAGGAATGTCTGGCGAAGCTAGAACTCACAACACTTGAACAAAGAAGACACGAGCTCCTCATGAGCTTTGGCCAGTCCATCTTGACTTCCCCCAAACACCGCGACCTTCTCCCACCTGATATCAGACAAGATAACCGACCAAAGACCCGCCACACAAACCAACTACAACCAAGCAATCCAAGTGCCACGAAACGCTACAAAAATTCATTCCGACAATACTTCACTGAAAATTACAACAAATAGTTTTCATAATTTTTTTGTAAATGCGACTATTTATCCGTTTTGTGATATTTCGTATTAAATTATCTATCTATCTATCTATCTATCTATATAAGGTTTTTATGGAATGGGGATCGTATAAACTTCATATGGGGCTCATTTGATTTTAAAAAGGAAGTTATAACTGATAAGGGTTTTTATTTAAATCAAACAAATAAATAAATCAACCACCAGAAGCAAACTTGTTTAAGCTATACACCCTTCAAAAAAAACTCTGATATATACATCGCTATCAACAACGTAAAACAATAAATAAATAAAAAAAGAAAAGAGAGAAAAAAAAGCACGGCACAACCTCCTCCAACTTAGTGCAGTCCCCCTCCCCCCCCCAAAAAAAAACATAACTAATTATCACCGGTCTCTCACTACCACCCTCACACAACCAAAATAAAAAATAATACAACTGAATACAACTAAATACAACTCTAAATACAACTGAGAAACCCCTCAAGAGAAAATCATCAAGAAATATTATACTCACCAAAACACAGAGATTTTAACCTACTCCTAAAACTAGCAATATTTTCATCAACTAATAATTCATTTGGTAAACTATTATAAAACCCTGGTCCCACATGACGGATAGAGAAGAATGATCTTCGAGTTAAAGCCTGAAGTCGTCTTATTTGGGATGCTGTTCTGGTTGAGTATTCATGGACATTACATCCAGCCACGAAAATTTGATCGAAACATTGTGGCAATAATCCACGCTCATATTTAAACAAAAACAAAGCTGAATAAAATTTAGAAACTCCGTGTAAAGGTAGAATATGTCGTTCGACATATCTCCTTCTCACTGATGCACCTTTTTTATCACCACAAAGCACTCTTATAGCTGATTTCTGCATCGCACGAAGCGGAAGTAGATGTGTCGGGAAAGTACTCGACCAAACAACATTACAGTACAAAAGGTACGGGTGAACAGTAGAAAAATACAAAGACCTTACTACATCATAGGAGAAAAATTTCTTCAGCTTTCTCATAATCCCAAGATTCCTTGCAATCTTACGACTTAACAACTCTATATGGGGTTTAAACTTGAACATTCATCGATCAGGACACCAAGGTACTTGACAGTCTTTAGTCGCTGGATTGAAGTATCAACAAATTGAAGCTCATTAATCCATGGATAGTAATTGGGGTTTCTTCCGTAAACTAGAAACTGTGATTTATTGTTATTTAACCTCAGTTTGTTAGCTCTAGTCCATTTCCCAATTTAGTTCATACCCGTAATAAGCTTCTCCATGAGTTTCAGTTCCGTCTTGGCTGCCACTGTAAAATGCACATCATCCGCAAATAGCGCAATAATTAACTTTATGGTTTCACTAACGTGAAAATTCAGGTCAAACGACAAACCCTCCACAGTTCCGCACAAATCATTAATGAAGGTTAAAAACAGTGTAAGCCCTAGCACAAATCCTTGTGGTACACCATATTCAATTTTCTTTGTACCCGATACGGCACCTCCAACACTCACATACACAGAACCGTTATGAAGGAAAGACCTTAAAAGGGCTAAGAACGCACCACGAAATCCACAATTATCAAGTTTTGCAAGCAGAATACCATGATCTACCGAATCAAAGGCCTTCAAAATATCTAGGAAAACTGATGCCGCTTTCCAACCAGCATCCAGGGCATCATTCACGAACGTCACCAAAAACAGAACGGCCTGATCTGTCGACATTCCTCTTCGGAATTCAAACTGGGTTGGATTTAAAAGTCTCCGCGATCTTAGAAACTAAACCATTCTAGCATTTATCATCTTTTCAAACACTCTAATTAACACTGGGAGAAGAGATATAGGTCTATAATCATGGACAGAATTCTTATCGCCATCTTTAAAGAACGGAATAACTTTAGCTGACTTAAAACAATCTGGAAAAATACCACATTTTATACACTGATCAATTAGTTACACCAAATGCTTTGATACAACTGGAAATACATGCTTCAAAACTTTCAGGGAAAAATGATCACTACCTGCGGCATTACTCTTCATGCTCCAAACTGTATTTCAGAGCTCCTCAACATTAATCGGATGCAAAAAAGCAGAAACATCACTAGCCATAGGTAAAAACTGAACAAAAGACTCTTCTACAGAGGAGGAGGATCCTGTACCTGCCATATTTTTTCCAGTATTTTCAAAGTGGTCACACATCTGATCAGCTGCTTCCTGCGGCGATGAGGTACAAACTGGGGCAACAGAACTTTGGGTTGGGCGTATTACCGAGTTGATTGTTTTCCAGGTCTTCGCAGGATATCCTTCCAACTTTTTAAATTCTTCTCTGAAATATTCTATTTTAGCTTTTCGAATTAGCTTATTCAATTCGTTATTATATTTTCCGTACCTCTCTTCGACTTCTGGTGATGTATTAGAATACTTAAATAACCACCTCCTTTTCATTATCGCAGCCATCAGTACTTTAGAAATCCAAGGTTTAACTGGTGTCTCGGTTTGAACTGACTGCCTTAACATTTTACGACATGACTTAAATATTTCATTGACTTTACCATACCATAAACAAAACTTCATATTTACATCAAGTTCACTATCTTCAAGAAACTGAAACTTAATTTTTTTTAATTCATTTTTAAACCGAACCAAAACCTCTCCATCAATTCTCAATCGATCATTATGTGTTTTTGAATTCTTACCCTTCGATGTGCAAAAATTATTCACACACAGCAGAACACCTAAGTGATCAGAAACATCATTAATCACAACCGAAATTGAATCATACTTAATATCACAAAAAATATTATGAAGGAGGGACTCAGAATTAGCAGTTACCCAAGTACAAATATTCACCACAGGAAACACACCATAGCAAGACATCACATTTAATAATTCACGAATCTTAGGATTAGCACTCACTCTACTTAGGTCCAGATTAAAATCCCCACACACGAACAAAGGTTTATTATCATCAACAAGCTCATCCAATTGCTTTTCTAGGAGCTCCAAGAATTCTTCAGTAGAACCTGACGGCGGGTGGTACACTAGAACCACAAAAAATTTCTGTCCCGATTTACATAATTTTAATACCACACTTTCAAATACCATTTCCTTATTTACACGCTTTTCATTCCTCACCTTAATATCGAGACCATTCCTAATATCGAGACTAATAAACTGCCAGTCCACCATGTTGCCTTTTCTCTTTATTCTGAACATGAAGTCGATACCCACCTATATCTAATAAACTTGTCGTATGATCTCTCAACCACGTTTCTGTCAGAGCAATCACATCTAATTTCGAAAACAGACACAATTCCTTTAAATAATCCAATGAGCTATATAGACCTTGACAGTTCCACGATAACAGATTCAGTCGACTGGGTCCTGACAACACATTATTAATTTCAACAGAGCATTTATAATATGCTTTAGGGGGTACCTCACAAAAATTTTGATCTAGATCCCTATAGAGAATGCCACCTTGTAAATCCTGAAGATTTAGCGAATCTCTCTCAAGTGATCTCAACCTTTCCAAATCAACAACTAGAATAATAACCATTCATCAAAGGGGTAGTGAGAAAGCAGTGAAACAAAACTACAACGTTACCAATTAATTTTCCTGGTTCACATCAAATCGAAGACAGGTCGGCCGTAAAAAGAAAATAAACCTAAAAAAAGAAAAAAGATTAAAAAAAACAAATTACAGAAAAATGGAACAGAAAATAAAAACTAAAAGAAAAACACATTAACAAACAAAGAAATTCCGCCATAATAACAAGCGCATCCATTCAATAACATAGGAGCCTACAACCACCTTCTCATATTTATCCTTTAAATTAAAATAAAAAAAAACTTTACTCTTAAATAAACAAACAAAAAACAACAAAACATTTTTTCTTTTCATAAGCTAAACTTTTCACAATTTTTCTAAACAACCAAACATATACAAAACCAAAAAAAAGAAAAAAAGAAAAAAAAGAAAAAAAAACTATCAAATCAATCATTCCTTAGGGCCCCGGGGAGCCGCAGAGGGGGAAGTCTATACACTAATTCATCAATCGACTCATCGCAAGTAAACTTTATTTTTCGACCACCCGGTCGTTCAAACTGGAGACACAGTGGCACTGTATTAGATACCCATGACGTAATACCGTCCGAACAAAGACGCGATTTCTTTTCATACAGTCTTTTCCTTGCCACTCTCACTGAAAATTGGGCATCATCGCTCACATAAATATTTTGCTGGCTTCGCATCATTTTTCCCTTAAGCTTTTTCCTGAGTATTTCGATCTTATTCTCACGGTTGCTTAAATTAACCTTGAAATATTTCTTTTCCTTTTTAGTCTCAATAACAGAAAACTGTGGTATCACTGGTAAAGCCAAACCGTCTGTGAATAACTCAGTAAACATTCCTTTAGCCTGATCCTCGTCTTCACCAACTGTGTTCCATACTCTGACATTATTTTCCGTCGGCTGATATTCTGTAGCCGTAATCCTACCAGACATACGCAAAGTTATTTCTTTGTAGGACTTCACTTCCGTTTGTAGGTTAACCACTTGAGTTTTCAGCATAGAAACTTCATTTCCCACAGCAGTAATACGTGAACTTGACCCTGAAAGTTCAGTCCGTAAAGCCATTTGCTCCGATTCTATTGCTTGTATTTTATTTTCTAGTGTGAATGGACTGAGTTACGAATATCTCGCAAAATGTCCATCATTTTCGAAAAATCCTCTGACAAAGTCTGTAATAATGCCGGAGTTTTCGCTGACTCCCGAGTAATTTCAAACGTATTGGAGGTGCTTGTCGTCATATTCTCACTTAATAAATCCTCATCCAGGCGACTCCTCTTACTCTTTTTCCTAACCATTTTGATGTTGGAAATAACAACAAAGCTGTATAAGCCAAACTGTCTTACCGGAAAAAGCACAAAATCTTTACCCACGTTGGTGCAAACTTGCAGTAGTCTTAGCCGTTAAGCAGGGCAAACACCTTAATCCGCCTTCAATTGAATTCAAGATCAAAATCTTCTTTCTGCGCATCAACTGATTACAGCAAATATTCCTTCAGACAGCAATGTATATCCTCAATAAACCTCTATTATTTTGCAAACATTTTCCTCTGATCACAGCACACAGAGTTTAGCATTAATCAAACTATATTCATTTCGTGACGTCACTCACAGAGCAGGCGATAGCAAGCGCCTAGAGATGTTAACCGGCTGATAGCTGATTCATTACTGTTCCCTTTTTAAAAGTAAAAAGTGATTTGAGGGAAACCATCCAACCCCCTCCACGCTTATCATTTTCCCAAAGACATACAGTCAAAATTTAAAGACAAGAATTTTGTTCGTTGTAGTTGAAGTGTCTGGAAACCATATCTTTGAGGAAGACACCCCTGGCCTAACAGCTCTCAGGACAAGGATTGTAAGTTATGCCCTGGGGGCATCTAAGGTTTTAATGGAGAGGGTGGTCGTATATGCTTCGGAGAGGACTCATTGGATTGGTAATCAGAATTTCTATACCAAACGCATCTAATTGAAATGATGAGATAACAATTTTGTTCAAAAGGGTCCAAAGAACATATAAGGATGACTCTAGGATTGACAGAACGCCAAGTGGGGATAGGGTTGTAAGTTATGCCATGAGGGTATATAAGGTTTTTAAGGAATGGGCGGTCATATAAACTTCAGATGGGGCTCATTTGATTAGAAACTGGAAAATTAAAGTGCCTTTTTTAAGAGTCAAATTGATTTGAAAGCAACCAGGGCCCCCCCCACACTCATCATTTTCTTTTATACCTTCAATCAAAATTTGGAAATTTGGAGTAATTTTGTTCATCGTGGTTGAAGGGTCCGGAAATTATGCCCAAGAGGAAGACAACCCCCTACCCCTACAGCTCTTAGGGTAAGTTTTTAATGTGTGCCCTGGGGGCATATAAGGTTCTTATAAAAGGTTGTCGTACATACTTTGGATGGGACTCATTGGATTGGTAATCAGAAGTTCTAGCGCCCATTTTAAGAGTCAAAGTGATCAGAGCGTAGTTAAGCCCCCCTCCCCCACACACACAAAAATATCGTGTTTTTCCTAAATGCATCCAATAGAAATTTTGAGACAGTCCTTTCATTCAATATAGTCCAAATATTGTATAACAACGCTTTTGGGGCTGATACAAACAAGCAGAGCCTGAGGTCGAGGGTTATAAGTTAAGCATCTTTGGGATTTAAGGTTCTTATGGAAGAATGGTTGCATAAGCATTAGAGGTCACTCATTTGGTCGATATTGGAAATTCTAATTCCCTTTTACTGAAAGTTCCAACTCAATAACAAAATTAATTATTGAGATATGCCTTTTGACAATCTGCATTCACATACTGTGTACCGATTTAGTTGAAATTCCCCCTTAATATTCTGTCAAATTTTCACCTTAATACTCTTAGCCTTAATTGCACTATTATTATAATAGTAGTGGTAGCAATAGGAACAGTAGTAGTGGTAATAATTTATTATCATTAATGGTAGTAACATAAATACTTTCTAAGACCACACTGGCTATACATGACGTATGAAGCTAAGAGAGGAAAGGAAATAATAAATGATAAATAAAACCAAAAAAGGGTGAGAAAGCGAGGATTTTGTCAGCCAGTGGTAAAGTATGAAGACGAAAAACTAGCATATATTTCGACAAGGACCTCCACCAAGTCGTCCTCAGTGCTAAAAAAAAAAAAAAAAAAAAAAAAAAAAAAAAAAAAAAAAATTCCAACCTTTTAGAGTTCACAACACAAGATCCGAACAAACACTGAATGAAAGACCAAAGCCGAAACCAATGAAGAAAAGGATTTTACCGAAGAGATTGTGCAAGAATTCTTTTCTTTGTGCAAGATTGTGCAGATAAAAGAAAATACATAAACAGGAATTCGGCTATAATTAGGGACACCGGAGACATTTCATTAAGCTCAATTTATAACAATTTAATACTAATGACTCTTTTGATATTTGCACCCAATCAAATTTAAGAGGATCTATTAACATATCTAATGAAACCGAAATGGCAGAAGAGTAAAAAGTATTGCTAGGCAAAAGATTCTTGCACAATCTCTTCGGTAAAATCCTTTTTTTCATTGGTTTCGGCTTTGGTCTTTCATTCAGTGTTTTTTCGGATCTTGTGTTGTGAGCTCTAAAAGGTTAGATTCTTGTTGTTTTTTTTTTTGTTGTTTTTTTTAGCACTGAGGACGACTTGGCGGAGGTCCTTGTCGAAATATTTGCTGGTTTTTCGTCTTCATATTTTACCACTGGCTGACAAAATCCTCGTTTTCTCTCCCTTTTTTGGTTTTATTTATCATTTATTATTTCCTTTCCTCTCTTAGCTTCATATGGTAGAAACAGTAATAACAGTAGTATTAAAAGCAGTAGTATCAGGTACATTTTGCCTTTTGGTTAACTGAACATCCCGTTCATGATGCCCCTGAAGTTTCCTCTTATTACGATAAGCCATTCCAAAATTATTACTGGTACATTCGTATCAACAATCTATAAGCAAATAGTATGTTTTGATTTAGTTCAACTTTTCCCTCATAGTTTCCTCTGATGTTTATTCCAACATACTGAGCCTTAGTCTTACTCGCTACAGATTTAGTAGTATTAGCTATAGTAGTTGTAGCAGCAGTAGTTGTTGTGGTAGCAGTACAAGCAGTGGTAGTTGTATTAGAAGAAGGCAAAGATTATTTGACAAAAAGGTAATATATGCATGTCACTACTAACACTACTACCACTGCTACTTCTACTAATCCTACTTCTGCAGCAAAACTACTCCAACTACTACTTCAAATGCAAAAACTTGTTAGGCTTAGACAATTAAGATAAAAAGAATGTCGAAAGGAGGTCAAAAGCACACATCAGCAAGTTTTTTGGGACGGCATACTGTATCAAGATGAAACTTCCTGAACATCATGAAAGAAATGTTCAACTTACCTAAAGACAAGATATAAATGCTACAACCACTATTAACACTTCTGCTACAGCTGTTACTACTCCTACTTATACAACACTAACATTGCAACGTCTTCTCCTACTACCATACTGTGATACTAGCATTATTAATACTAACTTTATGAAGGTAAAATTTGAGAAAAATTGATGGCAAATTCGAACCAACAAAAGAAATTATGTGCATTTAAATAGTCAAAAGAGCGTATCTTCAGAATGTATTTGTGTATTAATAAATTCTCAGAGAATGCTTAAAAGGGAAGATCAATTGACCAAAAGGCAATATGTGCTCACTACTACTAATACGATTACCACTACTAAATTTAGTAGTTCTACTACTACAATTACTGTTGCTCCAACTACTACTCCTATTGCAACTACTTGTAAGGCTAAGAGTATTAAGATGAAAATTTCAAGAAGTATATGAATATACAGGTTATCAAAAGGACATATTGGCAATATCATAGCAATGATTCAAAGTAAAAAGATATGGCTTGGATTAGATATTTATGAACTAGGAGAAGAACCGGTTTACTTTAATGTGACTAAATTTATATAACTGTATCATCGAATTAGTGTATCTGATTTGATCTGAATTAAACAAATTCATTTCTCAGTCGACTATATTCTGTTATCGGGGGATAGTCACACCCCCTTCCTTACGATTAAGTCCCGTTTGATGCTATTTCGAAAGAATTGCTAATCCCTAGTCCTCCTCCAACGGATTTATAATCAAAATTTATCATGGCTAATGTTGCGCAAAAATCGATTGACGAATTCAGAAAGGTCTTGAGCGGAAAACTGGAATCTATTATTGCTTGGCAGACTGAATTAAATAATAAGCTGTACGGAACTACTTCTGAGATTTCATCATTGAGAGCTGAGGCTGCAACCAGAGATATAAGGCTTAATAAATTTGAAAAAACTCTCGATGAGCATGGGGACAAAAATAAGGCCCTACAAAAGCAACTACTACTTCTCGACATAAAAGATCGTCGCCTGAACCTTATTGTTCATGGTCTACCGAAAGAAGAGCCAAATCAAAGAGCTGAAGATAGTGTAATAAAGCTAGTTAAAGAAAAGTTGGGTGTAACTAGTGAATTGTCAATAAAAAGTATCTATAGGATTGCTTCAATTACGGGTAGCATACCAGACAGGCGTGGTAAGCAAAATAATGGGCAAAAGGAGCATACCAGACAGGCGTGGTAAGCAAAATAATGGGCAAAAGGAGCATAACAGACAGGCGTGGTAAGCAAAATAATGGGCAAAAGGAGTCCCCCGTATGTTTCATTGAACTCAGAGAGTGATGTCCACAAGATAATGAACAATGTTAATAAGCTAAAAGGTACTGGGGTAATAATTTCATTAGTAATGAGCATCCAAAATTATCCAGAGTAAAAATGGGGGGAATTATACGGGAGGGGAAGTTTTACTGGGGGAAACATATAACACCAACCAAATATCACAAATTTTGGAATAGGAGCATTTTGCTTTGCTGTGTAGGCTTGCACATATCTGTAATATTGTCCCCATCTTTGGCGTACGAAATAATCCGGCTTTGAATGTCCAACTCACAATAAAGGGTCTTTTTGGCTTGTATCATTGCATCATGATCAGAAGAGTTTACCGCACTTTTCATAATCATTTCAAGTTTCATCCCTTGCCCGTGATCTGCAGAAAAATCCATAACTGGGCTGAGTTCATTTGAATGGAATCTTCTAGAAACGTTTCCCTAAGTAACTGAATCCTCTAACTCATCTGGTAGATGCAAAGAAATCCTAAATTTGATCATTAGTGGCTATTTCCTATTTTCGGTTTGAGCCACTTCACAGGACTTCATCTATATTGCTTGAGAGATGGCGCTACGGGTGGTATTGATCAACATGTTTGAGATTCATAATAAAGTTTAATTTTTTTTTCAATTGCTTTTAATTAACAAGAAGCTTGCAGAACTTTTCGCCTTATGGACAATTAACCCATAGTTCTATTTACAAATTAAGCCTAAAGATTAAACAAAGTGACTCTGCATTTACTGGAACTTAATTTGTTCCTACAAGATTACACTGTAGTTTCTTGGTGGTCTGTAAATGTGAAGATAAACAAATAGCAGTGATATCGATTGTGGTTGGAAGAGTAGATTAAGTATAGATTAAAGATATATAGAGATTATACCCCCCCCTCCATCCCTAGGTTTTGAAAAAAAAATTTTTATTGGTATTTTTTACTGAAAAATACCGTTTTTTGGTATTTTCTTCCAAGAGAGACAAAATTACTCCTCCTACTAGATCTTTAAAAAAATATTCCCTCCCCCTGTCCGCAAAAACAAGATTTTGTGACTTGAAACCGCTGCATCAAGGGTTTTAAAGATTTTTTCTATAGACAAAAAAAACAAAAAATGCTAATCTTCGACGGAGAAGATTTGCTGTTTAATGGCATGGATTAGACGCATATGCTTGTGTTGGTCTGATTACACAAGGGTAGACTCACTGTCAGAAGATGCACAGGAATATGCACCTCCGGCCATACATCCAGTCTGCCTCCAGTTTTTACATCGATGCTTCTGACCTGACTGCCTTTGTACCTCATGCCTCTTAGTCTACAAATAATTTTCAAACGGATCTTCTGTTGGGATTCTAATTCGGGAGGGGTATAATCTAATTGAAGGTGGGATTCAGATCACCCTCTTTCCAAATTTAAGGACATGTCACAGGAAAAGCTTGTGTAGCTGCCAGGATTCAGGCCCGACTTCCTCTGAAATCCAAAGTTTTTTATCTCATTCCCTATATAGTCTTTTTCGTTACAGTTTAATTTTTTCAAATTTTTCCTTCCCCAGGTAATAAATTCCTTCTTGGGGGTCTAGTTCAAACCGTAACGGGAGGAGGGGCGATAGACGCTACTTTTCTGAGGATTATGTCCCCGAAACTGTGTTTTTTGGCTGTGATTCTCAAATTTATCTGCAGAAGTCATTTTGACTCATCTTGAGGGGTGCTCTCCCAAAGTGTCCTTACCTGTGTGATTATGATGAAATAATCTTGTGGAAAGGGCAGTGGGATAGATCTCTGCTTGGTTATACAAAACCGAGAGTTCGTTCTCCGCTGCCGCACGATCTGGACTGACATGGGGATTATACATTATTGTCTCCAAAGAGAGCCGTTCAAAGGTATGGGAGGGGGAGGTAAAACCGGGTCAGCAGCCCCAGGCTCCACTTCTGGGGGTGGGTTCGCCGGGGCTGGGGGGTTGCCCACTTTGATCGAATTTTTCAATTTGATTCAAACTTTTCGCTTACATTTGAGGTGGGAGGGGGTGCTATAATTAATTTTGTCCCGGTCAACACCAAGCCTAATAACGGGTCTGCCTCCAAATAATAAAACAAGAAGAACAATGCAGTATTAGCTACTCTTATCCCAATTGGTAAAAAAAAAGCTACAACTCGACAAAGTTTCACATTTTTTTTTTTTTAGGTAATGACGTCAATTTTCTGCTTGCCTCTATCTCCTTAATTAAATACGAAGATTACAAATCGGACAGCGCATACTTTTTTAAATTTCCTTTAAGCCGTTTTTTACTCGCATAATTTTTCTAAGATATTTACTGAGTATTGTTTAAACGGAAGAAAAAGTGTCACCGCAGCCGTTATGCTGAACTGAGCAAAAGTTTGTTGAAACTGAATGCAAGTTTTTGACAAATAAAATGTTTTTTTTCTACCGGTAGTCCCGTGGGTAGGCTACCAACACAGGCTAACATTGTTTTCTCAATCTATGCTATTAAAATACTTTCTATAAGAAATGGCTCCAAGATATATTTTTGGAATACTTTTGCCCCGCGGAGTAACGCTAAAGCAATCCGATAAACGGACATATTGATACCAAAGTAGTATTTGTTGTATATTATCCAAAAAAATATTCAAACTGAGTTTCCCCATTTGGAGGCACTGTGTAAAGAGCAAAGTGTGTTCTATGCATCAATCTTATTTCCAGACTACTTAGTAAAAAATGGATGATCCTAGAAAGTTAGGAGAGGGCTCATTTGATTAGAAATCGAAAGTTCTAGTTCTGTTTTTAAGAGTACAAAGTGATTAAATTAAAGAAAGATCCAATCTTTTTCAATAAACCGCATTCTTTGGCTGCATGTCCATTATTTATGATGATCCAAAACTTGGAACCATCCCTGGGTTACTTGAATTAATGTATTATAAAAAGACACAGCAGTTTCCCATTATTCCGAATTAACGACAAGGTTTTTGTTCAGTTTGATTTTTTGGCAGAATTCTGAGAAAATTACTTAGAAAATCTGATGGAACGCAAGTTTCTTAGCCAGACCCTTGGACAAGCAATAACGGATATAATTCTTCAGAGCTGCTGAGATATTTTCAAACAGTTCATGGTAATGAACTGTAAGTAAGGAGCGGCCCGGCTCAATAGTAACTGAAACTCTAAAAAACGGAATTTTGATACCAATAGATGCATCATAAGAATCAGATTTTCATGCTGATTTCAAATATATAAGTTTCATCAAATATTGAGCTTCATCAAGTTTAGTCTTACCCATCCAAAGTTACGCGCCTGAGAAAATTTGCCTTATTTTTGAAAAAAAGGGGTAAACAACCCCTAAAAGTCATAGAACTTTAATGAAAATCCAACCATCAGATTCAGCGCATCAGAGAACTCTACTATAGAGGTCTCAAGCTCCTATCTGCAAAAATATGGAATTTCGTATTTTTTGCCAGAACAAAGATCACGGATGCGGTTGTGCTAGAATATCGTAAGAGGGCTCATTCGAACGGAAATTAAAAGTTCAAAAAAATTGGAGGGAAACTTGGCTCCCTCCCACGCTCATTTTTTTTCCCGAAGTCACCCAATCAAAATTTTGAGATAGCCATTTTGTTCAGCATAGTCGAAAATCTAATTAATATGTCTTTGATGATGACTTAATCCCCCACTATTCCCGGGGGAAGGGCTGCAAGTTATAAACTCTGCCCATTGTTTACATATAGTATTGGTTATTGTGAAGTATACTGGCGTTTACAGGAGGTTTTTTTTCTAGTGAGGGGTTGGGGTCAGAGTAGGCGGTACGGGGGAGGATTTTTCCATGAAGAATATTTCCTTGGGCGAAGGGACAGTTCTATGAGGGGGGAGCCGGATTTCACAGCATTATTTGAAAAACGATCAGAAATTAAATAAAAAAAACAAGTTTTTCAACTGAAAGTAAGGAGCGACATTAAAACTTAAAACGAACATAAATTATTCCGTATATTAAAGGGGCTGTCCCCTCCTCAACGCTCTGCTCTTTACGCTAAAGTTTGACTCTGTCTCACAACTTTATTTTTTAAAACCACAAAAAACTTTAGCGTAACGCGCGCGGCGTTGAGGCGGGGACAGCCCCTGTCATATACAGAATAATTTCTGTATAAAAAAAACAAACAGATAATCTGTGGGTGATCTACTACACCAACAATACATAATAATGCAACGTTGCCAGCTCAGTGCCAACTTTCTTGGTGTTGTATTTATAAAAGGATGGATTTATCGAAGCTTTGTGATGCAGATGATGTTCTTAATGTTAGTAGGGCCACTAGTGGGTTAGAAAAATGTTTCCGAGAAATTTCTGAAAATTACCGTGAAATTGGGCTTTCCCTAAACGCAGCAAAATGTGAAGTTTTGATTTTCAATGAGTTAAGTTTGACTAGAGTTGATGATGCATCTATAGATTTGAATGGTATTGGAGTAAATCCTTGTGATAAGTTGACATATCTTGGTCTCCCAATTGATACGAATCTTAGGAAAATTAAGCAACTAATGTTGGAAAATATGGAGAGTAAAATCCGTATGGTGCGATTGTAAGTTCCCAATTCCATTTGAATAGAGCCCTTCTCGCAATGATTTATAACAGTGTAGCCCTGCCACATATTCTTTACTTAGTGCCGTTTTACCGAATATTTAGTGAATTTGATCTTCTTAGAATGAAGCGTGCGTTTTTTAGATATGCTAAGTTTCCCCATGGACCCGTAACTCGTACCTTATAAGAAAATATAGCCTATCGGATCCATGTGTCAAGCTATGTGAGCTTAATTCTCATATGTGCAGTAAGGAAATTGGCCATGAATGGCAAAATGTCATTTTTTGATGTTTAATGTTGGTTTTTGCTTTTGATTCTTTGATTTTCTTCTCTTTTCTTTGTTTTGAATGTACTCCATCTTTCTTTTTTCTTTTTGTATGATGGGTCATAAATAAATACAGACATACATACATACATAAACTCGTATCCGTGATATGTCTTCTGGCAAAAAAAAATTACAAAATTCCGCATTTTTGCCGAAAGGAACTTGAAACTTCTCTAATAGGGTTCTCTGATACGCTGAATCTAATTGTGTGATTTTCACTAAACTTCTATGTCTTTTAAGGGTGTTTCCCTCTTTTAAATAAGACAAATTTTCTCAGGCGAGTAACTTTTGATGGGTAAGACATTTGCCTCTCAATTACTTGGACTATCTGGTCTTGGCTTTTCTCTGTCTACAATTACCCAGCCCAGTCTTGATGCAACCTATTTCCCAAAATACTTGATAACTTCAATTCAATTACCCGTGCCTCAGCCATTGAAACATTTGCCTCTCAATTACTTGGACTATCTGGTCTTGGCTTTTCTCTGTCTACAATTACCCAGCCCAGGCTTGATGCAACCTATTGCCCAAAATACTTGATAACTTCAATTCAATTTGTGCCTCAGCCATTGAAACATTTGCCTCTCAATTACTTGGACTATCTGGTCTTGGCTTTTCTCTGTCTACAATTACCCAGCCCAGTCTTGATGCAACCTATTGCCCAAAATACTTGATAACTTCAATTCAAAATCAACGGACTCGGTCGAGGTCTTCAGCCTCGACCTCGTTGAAACATTTGAATTGAACGTTGAAACGAATTGAAGTTATCAAGTATTTTGGGCAATAGGTTGCATCAAGACCGGGCTGGGTAATTGTAGACAGAGAAAAGCCAAGACCAGATAGTCCAAGTGAATTGAATTGAAGTTATCAAGTATTTTGGGCAATAGGTTGCATCAAGACTGGGCTGGGTAATTATAGACAGAGAAAAGTCAAGACCATATAGTCCAAGTAATTGAGAGGCAAATGTTTTAATGGCTGAGGCACGGGTAAATGGCAGGAGTATGAATGACTTTCTTATTGGACACATACTTGTCAGCTTAGTTTTTGGAAAGGCATACCTGCCTAGAGTCTTAGGCATGCTGATCAAGAATTTAAAAAAGAGGCAAACAAGTTGGGTAAACTTATATATTTGAAATCAGCATAAAAATATGATTTTTTTGTTGTATCTATTGTTATCAAAATTCAGTTTTTTAGAGTTTCGGTTACTATTGAATCGGGTTGATCCTTACTTACACTTGGTTACCACGAACTATTTGATTCGAAAGATACTTGTCAAAAGGTAAATGTGTTGCATCATCATGTATATGAAGATTAATTTTAATATTCCAGCTGCTGTGGACTAGAGTTTGTTCTTTACTGTAAAATTGAAAAATTTAAATTATTGAGACACCATAAATATTTTTGCAGTATACATAACATTTTTAGCAATTCTGAGCTGAAAACTGATATAAAATAAAATTAATTTAAATTTTGTTCTATAGAAATATAACACAACGTTATAGAGATGCTCACTTTAGGAGTTCAGCGAAAAACAGTTTGGTTCCAGGCCAAGAGACAGCTTTAACTTTGAACTGAGAGATAAAATAGAATTATTTCATTTAAATTTTCAGAAATTATTCTAGTTTCAATGGACAAAACAGATTTTTTGTTAAAACTCTAAAAACATTACTGCATTCTATGCAACTATACATGCTTTTCATAATGTTAAAAATATTATTTTGATCTTACTATGCAAGATGTTAATAACATTTCTTATTCCAGTGCTATACAAAAACATAATTTTTCGTAAAAAAAAATTAGTTCTATTTTAAAAATGATTCTTGTTAGTTACAAAATATTTTTAAATATATCAATTTCCTTTAAAATGAGCCATTAAACAGCTCTATATGATGTTCCTGGGCCCGGCTATCTGCGGAGAAAGGAATGGAAAAGAAAATAGGTGTCTTTAATGCAGAAAATCGTGGTTTCAGCCACTTTTCTTGTTTTTCAAGTCAAAAGTTTGTCCTTGTTGTTAAGGCCAAGGGAAGGTAAGTTTCCTACACAGGGGTTTCGGACAAACCGGTTCTAATAGTGTACTTCTTGTTTTGATCTGACACTATTTTTATGAAGTACTGGGTATTGTAGTTTTTAGTATCGGAAGTGATCGTCTCTTACTAGGTTGCTAGCTACCGCTGCAACCCGGATACCAGACAAATACATTTAAGTGATTAGTGCTATGTAAGAGAATAACACTACTGCGGTTAAGGTAGGATTTGAGTTTAGCAGCTGGTTTCATATTAAATCAGGAATTAAGCAGGGTTGTGTTTTTTAAAAAACATGGCAAGGGAAATGGGAGACCACGGAATCAAAGGGGGAATAAAAACTAACCTGGACTTAGATGATGCTGATGATTTGAGCATCCTAAATGAAAGCATGAGCAAATTAAATGAACTTTTAGAGGTTTTGCGAGTTTAGGGTGCTAGAATAGGCATGAAAACGAATGTTTAGAAGAATAGGTCGCTAAGCCTAGGAATAAGTAAAGATGAAAGGGTGACATTGGGTAACGAAAAGATTGATCAGGTGGATAGCTGCACTTACCTTGGTAGTATTATTAGTAAAAACGGTGGGAGCAGTGAAGATGTTAAGAGTAGAATAGCCAAGGCTTAGGGTGTTTTTTTCACATTTAAAAATGGTTAGAAGAATAGGAAGATAAGTCTGGAAACCAAATTAGAATTACCAAAACCAAATTACACAACAAACAAATTCAATGAAATTCTCCAAGAGTGTAGTAATTGTAAATCTTTCCATCCTAAAGAGCTGACAACTTGCAACAACACTCAGCCTACATGCATCAATTGCAAAGGCCCACATGAATCTACAAATAAATCATTATGCCCTGCATACTAGAAAAGAGCTCTAACACTCCAAATATCAACAGAGAAGAAGAAGAAGAAGAAGGCCATCCCATACCCCTTTGCAGCAATGGAAGCAAATGCGGCCCAACAATACCAAATAAAGCCTGTAATGAAACCAACCAAAACCCCCAAGTCAAATGCCCCCCATGCATCAAGCACCCCATATAAAACACCATATTCTAAGCCCCCTAGCTCAAATCCCTATCAGAAGGAATCACCAAGCCAACAAGCCTCCTTGTCCGGTGAGATGAGGCCAGCCTGGCCCTCCCTCCCAAGAACAAACAAACCAGAAACACTACCAGGAATCAATCCCTTAACCAACAAACAGGATGCACAACCAAAAATGCAATCCCCAAATATATGCTTATTCATTCTAAACTGTAATGCAGTGCAGGCCATGAACATACATCAACTACAGAAAACAAAATTTATTGCAGAATTGGCAAAAATCTACATCCCAGATGATATGCTCATTCAAGCAAAAAAAGATCTTGCTTTACTCTTAACAAAGCTGAACATTGATACACAGTCATATGAAGAATAAATCAACAACTCAACATTTATCAATACTCCAATGGAATGTAAGATCACTCACAGAAAATAAGCTAAATGAACTAATATCATTTATGAATAATAATTCTATTAATATTGCTTGCCTCCAGGAAACTCATTTAACCCAAAATCAACAAATTAAGTCTCTGGGATATACTATTCTGAGAAAGGATAGATCTTCAGAGAGAAAAGGAGGTGGTGTAGCTTTATTAGTTAATAATAATATAAAATTTTGTGGCATCAATTTTCCAGATTTTGAAAATGATGTTGATGTAATTGGTATAAGTGTTTGGCTGAATAATTTAAAAACATACATAATAAGCTTTTATAACCCTAATGGCCAAACTACAGATGCCAGGGATTTCTTTAATTATATAAATAATTTTAATATGTTAAAAAATATCATTATTTGTGGTGATTTCAATGCCCACAGCCTTTTGTGGGGGAATAAACCAGCAAATAAAGCTGGTAAATTTATTGAGCATATGACTTCAAATAATAATGAATTAGTTGTTGCTACCCCTCCAAACCTGAATACTTATTTCAACCCCAAAAGTGGCAATTTCTCCACAATTGACCTACAAATTGTGTCTTTAAATTTTTTGAACAAAATTTACATAAATAAAATTGATACTCTATGTACAGACCACTTTGCTATAGTTTGCTCCCTAAATGAACCTGCTGAAACTTTATCTCATACATCCAAATATATCAACACTAAAGCAAATTGGTCTATTTTCCGAAATAAGCTAAATGATGAAATTACAAGTTTCTCCCAAAGTTCATGCATTTCTAACACAACAGTTGACACACATGCTGAATCGTTGACATCTTTACTAATAAATACAGCTAATCATGCTATCCCCAGGACAACACCTAAGAAAACATTCCCTAAACAAATTCCTAAAGCATGGTGGACAAATGAGTGCCTAAATAAATGGAGGATAAAAAGGCAGCTAGGACAGAATTCATAAAAAAAACCATCACCTACTACATATTTAAAAAAATTACAAGCAGAATCTAATCTAAAAAGGACTATAATAGATGCTAAATATAAATACTGGAATAATTCTGCAAATAATCTCTCCAGAGAAACAAATGAGCCAATTATACATAAAGTCATAAGCGACATCTGTGGGAAAAAGACTTCCCCCAACCCACTCCTGTATGAGCTTATACATAATAATACCCATTATGACAATGATATTGAAAAGGCTAACCTATTTGCAACTCTTTTTGTTAATAAGCTAACATCAAATAATCAAAGCAAACTGTCCACAATTCCTATGAACCCTTGTTACCAACCACTGCCAGGATCCGAGTACATAACTAATCCATTTTCAATCCAGGAATTGAATAATTCAATACATCATATTAGGTACAAAACTAGCAGCAGCTATGACAATATACACCCTACATGGATAAAGAATCTCACACCTTCATACAAACAAGAACTGCTAAATTGTTATAATCACGCTTGGGTATCTTCTAGGTTCCCCAATATATGGAAATGTTCGTCCCTCCTACCAATCCTAAAGAAAAACAAACCAAAAGACAACCCTGAGTCTTATAGGCCCATAATGATTACACCTGTGATGGGGAAAATAATGGAGAAAATGATTTCTCACAGAATCCTCTGGTTTGTTGAGAAAAATAATATGATCCCACACACTCAAACTGGATTCAGGAAATACCACTCCTCAACAGATGCTTTCATTTTGCTAACAAATGCATTAAATGAATCTTTCTCAAAAAATAATATCCTAGTGGCAGCTTTCCTAGATTTTGCAGGAGCTTATGACAATGTGAACCACCAAATCCTTTTAAATAAACTTGCAAACCTTGGAGTACCTCCTAAGCTAGTATCCTTTATTAAATCCTTCATAGAAGTGCGAAGTTTCATTGTTTGTGTTGGTTTAGCCTCTTCACCCCCAAAGACAATATCCAAAGGCCTACCTCAGGGAGCAGTCCTCAGTTGCCTCCTCTTCGCACTATATCTCTGGGACATGAACCTACCCCACACGAATCTACAATATGCTGATGATCTGGTGCTATGGTCATCTGGCAACACCTTTGAGATAGGACAGTCAAATTTGCAAAAGTCACTTTTCCAGTTTGAAAAATTCTCTCAACATTCAGATTTACCCATTGCACCGACCAAGTCAAAAATAATCCAATTTCACCGGAAGCGAAACCATGTTAATGCAAAACTAACTCTAAATAAAACAACTATTCCAGAAGATAATAATATTAATTACCTAGGTCTCATGCTTGACCAAAAACTTAATTTCCACCTCCACATTTCAAACACAATAAAAAAATGTTATAGAAAAGCAAATATACTAAAAAGACTTCTTTCCACACCTTGGGGTTGTAAGGAGAAAACCTTACTCCAGTTTTATAAATCACATATAAGACCCCATATTGACTATGGGCTCATTGTCTATGGTGCTTGTGCACAGTCCCAGATGCACAAAAGTGAAACACCACAAAATGATATAATACGTCTCAGATTTGATCTTAGGAAACCCACAAACACCAAGTTTCTGCTTATGGAGAGTGGATTAACAACAATAAGGAAGAGACCTAGCTTTCTCTTGATAAAACATCTTACAAAAATTGAATCAAATAGCTCACACACATTACATAATTGGTTAAGAAATCCAGCCATGTATAGAGGTATTGCAGATGAGTATGCCAATATTCAAAAGAAGTTCCCTGTACCAGCAAAGTCTATTGCACCTACTTTCCCCCAATCCCCTCCATGGAATTGGTCATTTCCCATAATAAATACTGAATTTTCAAAATGGAATAAATATTTAACCCCCATTGCTTTTGTCCAGAAAAAATTTGCAGAACTTAATACAATTACCTATAAAAATCACTTCCAAATATTTGTTGATGGGTCAAAAATGTATGAGAAGGTTGCAAGTGGTGTTTTCCTTCCTCTCCTGAACATTGCAATGGGAGAGAGATTATTTAATAATTTATCTATAATGTCTGCTGAGTTAAATGCCATAATCATGGCATTAGAACACCTTAAGCAAAACCAACCTTTGATTGAAAATTCGAATAATATTATCATCTATTCCGACTCTTTATCAAGCCTTGAGTTGCTGGCCTCAGCTCCTCAATATAAGTTGGACATTGACACTTATCATTGTCTCAGTATTATTGATAATCTTGCTTCAAGTGGCATAAAACTTACTTTCAGTACATTCCTAGCCACTCTGGCATAAGTGGTAATCATCAGGTTGATGAAATAGCAAAAAATGCTATAAATATTGACCTGCCAAGTGGGAGACCAATCCCAATTAGAGATATGTACCGATGGAGGCTATCAGATATTAATTTTAATAAGACTAATCCTATCCTTTCCCAATAACTATATTTCTAAAATTTATCAGAGAATTCGTTCTGGAAAAAATGGACTAAATTTCCTTGCATTTTCATATAAGTTTTCTAATTCAAGTGCTTCAATTCCCCTGTCCCCTCTTTGCAGGCATTGTAATATGAATAATGAAACAATTGACCATTGCCTATTTGAATGTAATATGCTGACGTCTGCACAACATACCTTGCTTTCTAAACTGTTAAAATGCTTCAAACACCACAAAATCTCATTATCAGCCAAGAGCCTAGCCAACTATACCTGCACACAGAGCATAGAAATCGACATCTATCATCTTATATTTGAACTCCTAGAGTCGAAAGATCTGCTAAAAGATATCTGAATATATCTAATAAATATAAGGTAATCAAGCCAGTAGCTCTGTAGCCCACAGAGTGAAGAAAAAGGAAAAGGGCTAAATAGTTTTACTGAAAAGCCCGCCTGCTGTTAAATAGAAGAAGAAGAAGAAGAATATTGGAAACCACAGTGATGACAGTCGTCAAATGTGGCTTAGAAGCATGGGCGTTCCGAAAAGTGGATGAAGATTTGCTAGATATTTTCCAGAGAACTTGCCTTCGGATTGTTCTAGGCACCCGGCTGACTGACCGTATTTCAAACAATAGGGTGTACGAAAAAAATGGTTCGACCTCGCTTTCTAAGGCTATAATGTGAGAAAGACCGAGATGACTAGGGCACGATCTGTGAATGAAAGATGACATATTGCGGAAAGTTGTTCTTTCCGTCCAACCGTCTAGGGCTATACGTAGAGTTGATCATCCACGTTTGGGGTGGGAGGATATGATAAAGAAATATTTAAAGGGAATGAAAACTTCCTGGGAGGGTGTAAAGAGGGAGGCTTTGAATAGATTAGGATGTAGGAGGAGCATGTGTAGCTGTGTTTTCCTCAGCCAGCTTAGTGATGCAGTGAGTTGTTAGTAGTAGAAGTAGTAGTAGTTGACCCTTTTGATCTCCCTACCAAAGCGTACATTGGCTGGTCATCGGAAATACCGGCATTTAAACAGCCTTTAGTTGAAAAGTGAATTCAAGACGTGGCTTAAGATCAGAGGAACATTTGGCCTCGGTGTCTATGAGTAGCTTCGAGAAGTAGTAGAGGAAAACAAATTTTATATTTTGGCATTTTTACAGTAAGTGTCCATAATACTTTTGTTAATAGAATTTCGGCTCACATGTCTAGAAATTGTGCTGTAAAATCTATTCATTTTAGCCTAGGGTCTTCTTTTAAGGCTGTCGCAAATGGTCTAGCCAAATAGCCTACGCTAGGTTAATGCTACTGAAAGGACAAACCCAGGGTAAAATTTTAGTGAAATATTCCTCAGTTCATATTATTGACTTACGAATAAAGTAAACATACTGCTCTACGCCTTTTTTATGCTCTCTCTAAGTATAATAATCATTGTGTTGCAAATGAATTTTACCGGTAAAATTCTACTTTAGCTACTTATGACTATCTTGGAAAGGGGTTAGGTTAGGAAAATGGAACTTTCAGGGATGGTTCTACATGCTAAAGTATATCCCGGGAAGGTATTTTGAAGTACCTACCTCAACTCCTTCTCCCTCTAGAGGGTCCTGACCTTTGATGACCTTGAAAAATCTGTGGGTTATAGAAGTGAAACCTTGCAAAATAGATCTTCTGCTTAAATGAAGCATAACAAAATTGTTTTCAGCTTCACAACTTTACTCAATCTCTATTTATAAGGTTTTAAAGATGTACAAATACATTTCCTAAATTTGGAAAAAAAACAGTGATATGGCTTAAAATTCTACTCAAATAACAGAAATTGCATTTTCAGAACTAAAGCCAGAGAAAAAGAAACTGATGACTGAAAATTAAGGTAGGATATTGTTTTGTCAAAATTTCAATAGGTAGACCTGTCAAGTAGGCAAATTTCAGAGCCCTCTAGAAGGAGAAGGAGTGGATGTAGGTACTTCAAAATACCATCATGGGACAGACTTTAGCCTGTAGACCCATCCCTGAAAGTTTCATTTTCCTAGCCTAACCCCATTCCAAGATAGTCAAAAGTAGCTAAAGTAGAATTTTACCGGTCTACATGCTAAAGTATGTCCTGGGAAGGTATTTTGAAGTACATATCTCCACTCCCTCTCTCTCTAAAGGGTCCTTAAATTTGCCTACATGACAGGTCTATTACCTATTGAAATTTTGACAAAACAACATTTTACCTTAATTTTCGGTTATCAGATTCTTTTTCTCTGGCTTACTTCTGAAAATGCAATTCCTGTTATTTGAGCAGAATTTTAAGCCATATAAAATTTTTTTTCTTTCAAAATTTAGAAAATGTATTTGCATATCATTAAAACCTTATAAATTGGGATTCAGCAAAGTTTTGAAGCTGAAAATTATTTTTTGTACTTAATTTAAGCAGAAGATCTATTTTGCAAGGTTTCACTTTTATAACCACAGTTTATATAATTGTCCAGTAAGCTTATCGCAGATCATTTCTGGTCTTCATTCTCAGTGCAAACAAAAAGCTCCTCCCACTTCTTTCTTCACATATGGATCAGTGTGTTTGCCTCTATCAATGAGAAATGGTTACAAAGTGCATTATTTGTAATAGCGCGTTTCCACTTGTTTCCGATTGTTTTGCATCTGACTTGTCTACCCATGAAAAGATCTGATGCCACTTATGTTTATATCTGCAAAAACGTTCTCCAGAGCACTCTCACCCCTGTCCGGGTTTTTATAATGGGTGAGATAGGGAATAATCATACTGGATAATTATATAAACTGTGTTTATAATGCACAGATTTTTAAAGGTCAGGCCCTCTAGAGGGAGAAGGAGTGGAGGTGGGTACTTCAAAATGGCCCTTCTTTGGCAATCTTGGAAAGGGGTTAGGTTAGGAAAATAAAACATTCAGGGATGGGTCTACAGGCTAAAGTATATTCTGAGAAGGTATTTTTTAAAACAAAAATCATTTTTGTTGCAAATGAATTTTACCCCCACACCAATATATACCAATTCAGGGTATATATTTGAGTAAATTTGCAGGTGGCACTACAATTTAGATAGAATGGAAGTGAAAACATCATTTGATGCCTTTTTATGCTGTTTCATAATTCAATAGGTATTTATTTAGCCTTGGCCCCCTCATAAGGAGACATGTTAAGAAAACAATTCTTACTTTAAAATATGTAATGATCCTAGTTCTTATATTATCCAAGGGGAGAACCTTTATCATCAAGTCTTTCCTCAAAAAATCCTCAAAAGAGAAAAAGTTTCCAAATATCACCACGTTTTGAATTCAATGCTGAAGTATTTTTAAATTGCCGCTTCAAATTGCCGCCTAATAAGTTCTTTTTTAGATAGTGTTCATGCTGGACTTTTTATTTTATTATTTTTTTTTAACTAGTATTGGCGAAGGGCGAATAGAAGTGGAAAAGGGAAAATAGCAGTAGTGTAAATACAAAATATCAATAGCAGTGGAGAAGTGCGAATAACAGTGGCAAAGGGCGAATAGCAGTGGCGTAAATACAAAATATTAATAGCAGTGGTTAGGTTAGGTTAGGTTATGAAAAGAAATGAAATATGAAAAGAAAGGAATGGCATGATTTATAACAGAATTCACAATTTCTATAATCTCAATATACCACTACTTTTTCTTTAAACACGTTTTTTGACACACGTGTTAAACACGTGCTAAACGCTATCTATAAAACAACTTATTTGGCAGCAGTTTACATAAGCCATTTCAAAAGACTTAAGCATTGAATTAAAAACGTGGTGATATTATGAAATTTTTCACTTTTTAGGAATTTTAGAGGAAACACCTTATGATAAAGGTTCTCCCCTTGGATAATATAAGAACTAGGATCATTATACATATTTTAAAGTAAGAATTGTTTTCTTAACATGTCTCCTTATGAGGGGGCCAAGGCTAAATAAATACCATTCAATAATTGCTTCTGTTGCAAGTTACATCTTGAGCCCTTAAAGGGGCCCCAAAGGTATTCCATTTATGTAGCCAAACAAAGAAGTTATCAACACTACTTAAGAAATAGAAAAATTGCTAAAAACCTATCACTAGTTTATAAATAAGTTGTTCAAGAGTAAAATATTCCAAAAATACTTATTTATAACAATTCAAACCTCATTTATTGGGCAACTCAAATATAAACTGTTTTCTTAACATTTCATGAGGGCTGTTTTTTTACTTATCTTTGTGCTAAGATCTTATATCTTTTGACAAAAAATGCTTAAAAGTAAGATCTTAGCACTAAGATCTTACATCTTATAGTGTTCTTTTGCAAATGTCTTTCATCATTCTGCTCTGATTAGCAGTTTAAGAACAATGATGCATAAAAAAGGCATCAAATGATGTTTTCACTTCCATTCTATCTAAATTGTAGTGCCACCTGCAAATTTACTCAAATATATACCCTGAATTGGTATATATTGGTGTGGGGGTAAAATTCATTTGCAACAAAAATGATTTTTGTTTTAAAAAATACCTTCTCAGAATATACTTTAGCCTGTAGACCCATCCCTGAATGTTTTATTTTCCTAACCTAACCCCTTTCCAAGATTGCCAAAGAAGGGCCATTTTGAAGTACCCACCTCCACTCCTTCTCCCTCTAGAGGGCCTGACCTTTAAAAATCTGTGCATTATAAACACAGTTTATATAATTATCCAGTATGATTATTCCCTATCTCACCCATTATAAAAACCCGGACAGGGTGAGAGTGCTCTGGAGAACGTTTTTGCAGATATAAACATAAGCGGCATCAGATCTTTTCATGGGTAGACAAGTCAGATGCAAAACAATCGGAAACAAGTGGAAACGCGCTATTACAAATAATGCACTTTGTAACCATTTCTCATTGATAGAGGCAAACACACTGATCCATATGTGAAGAAAGAAGTGGGAGGAGCTTTTTGTTTGCACTGAGAATGAAGACCAGAAATGATCTGCGATAAGCTTACTGGACAATTATATAAACTGTGGTTATAAAAGTGAAACCTTGCAAAATAGATCTTCTGCTTAAATTAAGTACAAAAAATAATTTTCAGCTTCAAAACTTTGCTGAATCCCAATTTATAAGGTTTTAATGATATGCAAATACATTTTCTAAATTTTGAAAGAAAAAAAAAATTTTATATGGCTTAAAATTCTGCTCAAATAACAGGAATTGCATTTTCAGAAGTAAGCCAGAGAAAAAGAATCTGATAACCGAAAATTAAGGTAAAATGTTGTTTTGTCAAAATTTCAATAGGTAATAGACCTGTCATGTAGGCAAATTTAAGGACCCTTTAGAGAGAGAGGGAGTGGAGATATGTACTTCAAAATACCTTCCCAGGACATACTTTAGCATGTAGACCCATTACTGAAGGTTTTATTTTTCCTAACCTAACCTCTTTCCAAGATAACAAAAAGTAGCTAAAGTAGAATTTTACCTAATCTTGGTATAAACCTAGAGAAGGAAAACAATTCACACTTCATAATATGCAGAATAATTATAGTTAACACTTTTTGCATGCAGCCCTGCTATACTTTACCCTTCCCCCTCCCCCAACCCTCCTAATGTGCAAATATATAGCCCAAAATATATAATTCTGATACATTCTGTAGTGTAAGCCTAGGATTCCAGATATACATAAGGAAACCTTTTGAGAAAATAGTTCTTACTTCATAATTTGCCTCTAATATTCAGGGCTGGATAAAGGGCCATTGAAACTATTGGGCCCTGTGTTTGAAAGGGCCCCATACTGCCATCAAAATGAACAAAATGTTTATCAAAATTGTGAAATGTTCTTAACAATTCCAGGAAGCCTTGCTTCTGGAGAAAGATCATTTTCCAGGTTAAAACTAATAAAAAAAACTATTGGATACCAATAATGAATCAGGAAAGATTAAATAGTTTATGAGTTATGTCAATTGAAAGTAAAGATGCAAGGAAATTTGATCTTCAAACAGTTTCAGAAGAATTTATAGAACAAAACTTAGAAACTGTAAGTTCATTTATTCATATTTGGTGATGTAAATTTCAAAAGATATCTTCAGCAGTTTCATAATATCTAGAAGACAGAAACATAAATTAATTGAAACTCAAAATGAGGACCAAAAAGGACAAAAATATAAGCTAATATGAACAAACTGGACCATCAACTGAGACAAGATACAGTGAATAGCCTGAGAGATGTAAATGCACTAGTGAAAATGAACAACCTAGACCATCAAAACTGACAAGACAAATACAAGCAGGTAAGCCAATGTCTGAAGCAATGATGAGTGAAAATGATGAACAAATAAACATGTAATGAGTATACTTGTGAAAAGGACAATTACAACAAGTCAACAACAAAATAGAAGGACAAAGAAATATGCTATATAAGTAGCAGCAAGAATTACAATGAATCAAAAATGAAAATGAAGCATAAAGAAATATGTGGTTAGAAGATATACAACAGCCAGAACAAAGAAATATGCAGTTAGAAGATAAGTGGCAGTGAGAATTACATGCAACAGCAGGAATCAGAATGTGACAGAAATGAAATTGAAGAACAAAGAATTGTAGGGTTAGCAGACACACAAAAACAAGTATCAGAACATGTCAAGAATGACACTGAAGAATAATGAATTTTGTTGTTAGAAGACAAGCAATAGTGAGAATCAGAATGAGTCAAAAATGAAAGTGAAGAAGAAAGATACATTACATTAGAAGAACAACACCATTGCAATCTTCAACACCAGCTAACTGTCATGCAAAACCCAGTAAAAACCTAAAAAATTTGATGTTTTGTGCTTTCACTGTGGAGTCCTCCATTTTCCTGCAGGAAGAGTAGCAAACAAAATTGATTTATTTGAGGGTTGCTGCCTGTGTGGTCAAATTGCATTGCTACCTCCATAATTTCCAAATGAATTGGTTTGCCCTGTTACAGGACCTCACTTGCTCTCTAAAGAGTTCCACAAACAAATACAAAACTTCACTCATGCTTTGCTTTAGCTTCATTCAACATAAGCAATGATCAAACCATAAATAGTCATAATGTTTTTAGCTTCAAAGTAGCTGGGCAAATTCATCACAAAATCAGTTTAGTGGCACATTCATCACAGACCCCTGAAGGTGATTTTGAACCAACTTCATATGGCCAAATGTACTTTTCAGACCTCAGTGCAACTGCTAAAGAGCCCCTTACACATCCTTTATATAATAAAATATCTCATAGCCAAAAGTATTTCTTGGAAGGAATATTGCAAGACACAAACAACTATAGTAAAGGCTACATGAAAACATAAGAAGTAGAATGATTTAAATCAACCTGTTTCACTGGAATGACAGCCTTGGATAGAAGACAAGTGACAATGAGGATCAATATTTATAAACCTGTAATGTCATCACCAGGTCCCAGCACTGGCCATTTGCATGCAGCAGGCTTCTGAATATGGATTTTCATTGTTGCTTGTCTTCTAACTGCAAACAATTTGAGACAATTTGCTATCTTTTGATATTACAGTCTTTTCAAAGATATTTGATTATTAAAGCAAGTCTAATTTCTAACAAAGATTTCTACTAAGCTTCAGACTTTTGGTTTCCTTTTTTAAGGTTTTTGAATTGTTGTAATCCTTTGTTAAAATATATATAAATATTTTTGCAATTACCTGCAGTCAGGCCCCAGCACTTGGCACATGGCAGGCTTCAATATATAGATTCTCATTGCTGCTTGTTTTCTAACCACATACAATTTGCAGTCTTTTCATACTGAAGTCTGTTCAAAGATAATTGGTTATTGAAGCTAGTCCAATTTCTAACAACAATATGTACTAAACTTCAAACTTTTGATTTTCTTTTTAAGGTTTTTGAATTGTTGTAATCCCTTGTCAAAATATCAAATCATCATATTGAATAATTGCAAATTTTGGTTTCTTGGGCCTTCCTACTGACATTCCTACTGTATGCTTCGTATTGTTTGTTGTGAGAGGTCAAATCGTTTTGGATTTACTCAGCAGTGAAAATCATCAAGATTTTGAAATCTTATTAATTCCGTGACCGTGAAAACAATTCCTCGGACTACATAGCTATAACTCCACTGTAACGTCACAGCCTGCTTGATTGGACTGAGTTTTCATTTGGATTGAATTATTTTATTTGGATAATTAGAAGGCGTTTATTGGAAAGTGGGGGGAATTAAAAAAGCCCCCTTTGCAGGTAAGTCATTTTTTTGTGACTTTACATTGAGATTTAATTACGCTTGGACCTACGATGGCTGAAAGTGAAAAAATTATTTTGAATCCGTTACTGAATTGTATAACAAGAGCACTAACAGATGGGATAAAATTGGAGTGTATCGTAAAAGCGTGTGTTGTTTTCTGTACACAAGAAGATATTATTAAGGCAAAGCGAAGCCTTCATACTGAATTGAATATTACGAATCGTCTTGTGACCTACTCTAAAGATAAAGACAATATCATTGAAATATGCAACATTCTAGTTTCAGCTGCGAAAAATAATGTGAGCATGCCAAAATTTGTCATCTTTAACCCCTGCTTGGTTCCGGTCATCAGAGATGCGGTGAATGCAACAGTTACTGCCAAAGTAAATGAACTCTCTCGGAAGCTTGATAATTTTTTGGCTACCCAGTCCGCTCCAGCCACCAGTATTTTCGCAAGCAGTCGTAGTGCACCTGAAACGTCCAAGCCCAGAAACTCTACCTATTCTGTTGTCTTGAAAAATCCCCTCAAGGAGCTCAATGGCCCAAATGACCGGAAAGCTTTCATAGACAGTTTCAGTGAAAATGCAAGTGGCATAAGTGAACTTCGCAAATCTAAAAACGAACGGAAGCTTGTGGTCAGGTCAAAAGCTGCAGCAGCGAAAATCGTTGAGAAAGCAAAATCTTCCAAGCCCGATCTCAAAATTACTGTTCAAGAACCCCTGCATATAGCTGTGCTTCGAAATGTCCCTGAGGATATAAACTGTGAAGGACTAAAAAATCTAATCCGGAATAGTACAAAGACTGAACAGTGTGGAAAATCCCATTCTTTCAAAGTGTATTTTGACACTTTCAGTGAGTTCCAACAATTTCTGAGTGTTTCGGTGATTATCGGCTACAAGCGTCTACCTGCTGATCCGTTTAAGTTCTTGCCAAGACGATGCTATAACTGTCACAAAATTGGTCATCTCGCTTCCCAGTGTACGGCTGAACCTTTATGCTCTAGATGTGCCTCAAGTGAACATTGTTCTACGCGAGAGGAACCATGCAGACAGCAGACATTCTGTGTTGAATGCAAAATCAGCAGTCACACGTGTTACAGTGTAAAATGTCCCTCAAACAGTAATCCACAAAAGAAATGACATCTGAAGCTTCTACAGTTAAATGTTTATCGTGGAACATTAATGGCTCGTTTGCTAATAAAATTCTGATCTTAGATGTTGTTTTTGAGCAAAATGAAGTTGTCTGTTTACAAGAACATTTCGTCACAAGCCGCAGTAAAAGTATTCTTAGTTTTAATAGTTCAGTTTCAGCAAAGCAGCTAAGTGGAAAAGGGCAACCCTCCGGTGGTATTGCCACTTTTGTTTGTTTGACTCTAAGATCTAGTGTATTTGAAGTCAATGATAATTTTCTAGCGATTCGTGTTGAGGGCTGTGTTTTTATTAATGTATATTTGCCTACAAATTACCATGATGAGCGTTCGGAGCGTGCTTTTACTTATTCTAGTGATAAACTCGGCCAGTGTAAGCCTTCAATGCATTAGATCCTTAAGCCTTCAATGCATATTAGTTGGTGACTTCAATTGCGATTTGAACGAACCGCTCTTATATAGGTCTTTACGTTCTACATTGTTGCTTAGTATTTTTGGAGACCAGTTTGACCTCAACTGCAAAGATTTAAATTTTACACATGTATGCACCTCAATGTCCACATCAGATCTCGATCATGTTGTTGCGTCCGCAAATCTCAATATTTCGCCTGTCAAGGTTGTGTTTGATTTTTAGCTGTCTGATCACTTACCAATACAGTTCTCATCCGAGATTCCTTGCCACAGCTCAGATACACAAACGTAAACAACTTCGAAAACACCTCCTAGGTCTTGCCGTGATTGGCGTAAAATTAACCCTGTTTTATTTCAAGAAGAAGCCGCCAGAGTCCTTAGTAAGATCCGTGTCCCTTTCCATCTTCTCTCTGGATTAACTGCTCTTTCCAGGGAGGAAACACAACTATCAGTTGACTTTTATTGCGCAGAAATTGGCCATGACCTTTGCTGTGCTGAAAAAGCTGCCGTCCCTCTAAGTAGACCCTGTCATCATACCCTTCCTGGCTGGTCTGAAAATCTAGAGTTAGTGGATACCCATTCTAAGTCTAAATTTTGGCTTCAACTTTGGGTTTCTTGTGGACGATTCCCGTTCGGGGGTAGTCAATTCAATTCGCCTGTTCACAAAAAGAAAATTTGCAAAGGAGCTAAAAGTTCACAGAAAAAAGATGATTGATATTGAATATTCAAGGGCCAAAATTAATCCTTCTCTCCTTTGGCGTTTTCTATCCTCTAAAAGCGATGACTCTTTGTCCGCATCTTCTATCCCTGATTCTGAATGGTACGCATATTATGGGTCAGAATTTTTGCCTCCTGACCCAGCCCTCAACGAAAGATACAAAGCTGAGTTGGATGACTTCTTAGATAGTTGTCCTTGGAGTGATTATCTTGTAACGGAGGGAGCTGTATGTAAGGCCTTCTCTCACCTAAAACCTAAACAATCTTTTGGGATTGACGGGATCAGTGCACTCCATCTAAAAAGTGGTGGGCCAGCTCTCATTAGTCATGTAACCCTCCTGATGCAGATTATCCTCATTCAGGGTATTGTCCCAACCACTTTCTCAATTGGAGATATTACGCCAGTTCCTAAAAAAGGAAAAGTTACCATGCAATGCTCGTCTTTCCGTCCAATCACGGTTGCTACCACTCTCTGCAAGTTATTTGAACTTTACTCGTAGATGAGTTTGAAAAACTGTGTTGTAGTCCACCAAGACAGTTCGGTTTCCAACGCGGCATTGGTTGTGCGGAAGCGCTCCATGTCGTCGCATATGCACTCCTGGATGCACACAAATCAGGAGAAAGTCTAGCAATCGGGGCTTAGACCTGCAGAGAGCATTTGATTCATTGATTCATTCGCTTATTTTGCTAAACTCAGCTAAAAGAGGAGTGAACTCAAATATCATCCGGGCTTTCCGTGATCTTTATTCTCGCCTTCGCGTGCGACTCAAGCTCCCTCCTGATAAAGGCCTTCTGCCAGCCCCACGGTCAGCTTTGATACCAGTCCGTAAAGGTGCCCGTCAGGGAGCAGTTTTATCCCCCAATTTCTTCAACAACTACATTATTGAACCTCAAGACAGCTGTCCTTCATCATGCATTCTCAGTTCCATTGACATCTCCCTAATATGCTATGCTGATGACACGCTGAATCTCAGCCGGACGCTTAACCGCCTTTCAGAAATATTCTCATGTCTGCAGTCCAACTACGAGAAAATTGGTCTGAGATTTATCTCCCAAAATTCGGAAGTCTTGCTTTATAATTGCAAGAATGACCCTCCTACTAATATCACACTAGGTGATTGCTCAGTAAAACCAGTTGATAAAATCGTATATCTGGGGCTGCCAATAGGTTCCTCATTACATCATACCCGTTCCCTCCTGATCTCACATCTTGAACGGCGAATATCCAGCTCCTATGCTTTGATCGTTAAATCCACTCTGAGATTTAACCATCTACTACTGGCAAGTATTTACAACGCTACCGCTCTGCCACATATATTATATGTGACCCTTTTCTGGAAATTATTAACAAACTATGAAAAGTTTAAAATTCGCTCTTTACCTTTCTGTTTTGCCAAGTCCCAGGTAAAATTGTCACCTTGAACAGAAATTAGTTGTTTGATTCGGCGCTATAACCTAGTGGACCCAATTCTTGCTGTTGAGACACTTATTAGCCAGCAAAAAACAAAACCAGCAATTCTAAAACACGAGTGGGCAAGTTTGCTTGTTTAATTTTCCCTCATGTTTCCCTTTTTATTTTTTATTTTTTTTATTTTATTTTTTCTCCTTTCAAAAGTTGTTGTCTTTGTTGCTATTTTCAAAGAAGTTGTTGTTTCTGTTGTAATCTTTGAGTATGTTATCTTTCAGTTTCCACTTTTCGTACTATTTTGTATACTATTTAAGAAGTTGTTGCTTTTGTTGTTATTTTTTTTCTTTAGTATATTATTGTTTTGTTTCCTCTTTTCGCATTTTTGTATGCTCTGTCATTGTACATTTATTGTATACGACGGGTTATCAATATATATTATATTATTATTATATTATTATTTTGTAACTGGTCGGGTTCAAACCTGTAAGCTTAATCATGTAGTGAGTAGATTTTATCTAACAAAATAACAAACTAATTTTAAAATTTTCATGCATTTTTCTGGTTTAAATTATAACATTAAAATTATTGCTCAGACACCATAAATATTTTTGCAGTTTACATAATAACTTTAGTGATTCTGATCTGAGCCTAAAAAATTTTTCAACTTTTTTTCATGTCTTAAAAAGACATTGCTTATAGTAATAAGAAAAGAAATTTGGTACTGAAGTTTTTCTAACAACAATTTCTACTAAGCTTCAAACTTTTGGTTTTCTTTTTTAAGGTTTTTTATTTGTTGTAATTGCTTGTTAAAATATATACAAATATTTTTGCAACTACCAGTTTTTTCTCTTTATGCAATTTAATGTCTTCATACTTAGACTGTTCAAAGATATTTGAATAATACCTCAAGTCTGATTTCTAACAATAATTTATACTAAGCTTCAAACTTTTCATTTTTCTTTTTTAAGGTTTTGAATTGTTGCAATCTTTGTCAAAATATATGCAAATATTTTTGCAATTATCAGTTTTTTGCTCTTTAAGCAATTTAATATAAACTTCTCAATACATGAAAATTGCCAATTTTTCCACATAAGTGTGACAACATCATTGCAATACTGATGCATATAAAAATGACGTCACTCACATAATTTTTTTTTTCTTCTAAAATTAAGGCTCTTAACAAATTTTCTCAAACTTCTGGCCTATCTAGATTGTTTTTTTTAGACCAGAATATCTTAGGATGCCAATTTTTCCCAAAAAAATATGAAGTCATTTTCAAGAAAAAAAGACATACATATATAAATAAATATACAATTATTGCTTGTTTGTAAAGATAGTATTTATATAGCAACTTTGAATTTTACTTAAAAATTTAAAATATAGAGAGGGCCTCACAAAAAAAATTCAAATTGGGCCCTGCACCTTGTTGGTCTGGCCCTGCTAATATTTGTTCAATTTAGAAAAAATGGCTAAAGGTGCTAAATGCTGTGACATCTGCAAAATTAATTTATATGCATTGCTACTAAATCTGCAGTGGTAGAAATACAAAAAAAAAACTTTGAGAAACTTGCATTTAATACAAATGGCCAAGATCAATGCTGTCTATAAACACATTTTGTTGGATGGCATTTTTTTCAGCACAAATTTGAAAACAGACAAAAAACTTATTTGAAAGCATAGCTTTTTTCAAAAATTCTATTGCAAAAATGGAAAAACACAGAAAGAAGCAAAGATAAAGGTTATTTCCCTGCAAAATTTGTTAACTAGGATTATTATGCATAGCCTATTATGAAGTTAGAATTGTTTTCTTAACAAGTTTCCTTATATATAGCCAGAATCCTATGCTTACACCCATTCGTCCATCAATATCTTGTTTTTCTGGTTCTTCTTTCATCAAAGTTGATTCAACTTACAAATACATAGGTTGAAACCAGAGAGATGTATTGGGAAACTAGGTAGGAAATGTATAATGTGGGCTATATATTTGCACATTATGGGGGGGGGGGGTAAATATAGCAGGGTTGCATGCAAAATGTGCTAGCCATAATTATTTTAAAACATACTAATAGAATTAAGGGTAAATTTATACGCCTAACTATTACTTAATTTAGCTAGGGAGAAAGTGAGTACAACCTTTTGTTTTTACTTATTTGACTTAAGGCCCCTGATGCATGATATGTGGGTAGAGACCATATCAACTTTGCTCCTCCAGGTGGACCAATCTGCTACTTTAAGGGAGGGGGGCTTGGAAGCAGTAATATTAGCCGTGTTGAAGAATTTTTGAAGACTGTCATTCCATCTGGTCAGAGGTCTACCCCTTGGGTGTAACTAACCATGGGATACAGGGTCTAAGTTGGAAAGCTTATTGAAAACACAAGCCTAAATGTGTTTAAAGGTGTCTGACAATTCTGATGATTCTGTTCTGAATTTCCTCCTATTATTCTAAGAGAAAATCAAATCTCTTTGTTGAAAGATGTCATCACAAATATGAGCCAAAGATAAGGCTGCACCATTAATTGGATCATGTTTGTAAATTAAGTTGGTCACTGGAGCTGTTGTTTCAACTACCATTATTATTGTTTTTTTTGTCAATCAATGAACTTTAACCTTGTAAATTTACTTCAACCTCAACTTCTCCAGCTTCTTCCTGTAGGACATTCAGAGCATCTACTAGCTGTTGCATGGAGTCAGTGATACTCTTTATGCTCTTTCCAAATTCAGTAATCACTTCTAGGGTAAACTCCATCCTGAGCCCTTAATTTGGCACCAGAAGATAATTTGTTACCCTGTCTGTAGTTTTCAGACTATGATGTAAAGTTTAAAACTAATTAAATATAAAAATTAGATTTTAAGCAAGGTCTTCAACACCTTGTTGTGATATCTCAGTGCTATTTTAGCAAAAACAAAACAAACAATAAATCCTTTTTGTTCAAGCTGGGGGCTCTAAGTTTCCTATAAAAGGTTTTCAAAATGGTATCTACAGTGGTGTCCTTTTTTGGTTTTGCTATGATGCCTTTTTTGAGGAATTTCAGACTACTTTTATAAATTCTTACAAATTTGTTTTTAAAATAACATTTTACTATTGATTAATGTTAGAAATAGCCTGATTACTATTCCTGAATTAGCAACAAATAGCAATTTTGTATCATTAGGTAGTTTATTTTAGAGACACAATTTTAAGCTTTTGGTTAGTATATGTTATTTTAAGGCCATTTAAGGACTCAAAATGGAATTTTCCCCAGAAGTGATTATTGAATTTGGAAAGAGCATAAAAAGGGTATAAATTGATGTGTTCACTTTCCTCCTAGATAAATTATGTAGATATTTATAACTTACCAAATTAAAGTCATATCATTAAGTTCTTATGATCTTCCATTTTATTAAGTCAATAAATTTATTCATCACTAGACATATATATATATATATATATATATATATATATATATATATATATATATATATATATATATATATATATATATATATATATATATATATATATATATATATATATATATATATATATATATATATATATATATATATATATATATATATATATATATATATATATATATATATATATATATATATATATATATATATATATATATATATATATATATATATATATATATATATATATATATATATATATATATATATACATATATATATATATATTCATATATATATATATATGTATATAGACATATATATTTGATTTTCAGCAGAGCAAAAATGGTAACTTAACCTTTGCGAATACTTTTCTTTTCTTAGATGCTGTGCAGAATATAGGTTCAGTGTTTCCACTAAGACTTTTTTATAAATCTGTTAACAATAAGAAGTTTGTCACAGAAAATGTCTAGATGGCATTTCAGATTCTATAGAATTCTCTGTATGCTGTTAGGTCTCATGGTTCATGTACTAAACTACAAAAAAACAGTATATTTTTCCATCATAATCATTCAGGTACAACTATTGGAATTCTGCCTGGATTTGAAATCTTTCTCTTTCAATGGCCAGTAATTTCCTTTTTTGTGAGGTTTTTGTCCAGATTCTCCTTCTGTCATTTCCTTAAAGGAATAACTAATCTATACAGAATATTTTACAAATAAACTCAACAGATTCAGTTATGATATTATGCAAATTTGGGCTGATTTTTGTCAGAAAATTTCATGGCCATTAATTACTAGTTTGAAGAAAGTTATGAAAAGAGTTTGAACTTTTAAACACATGGGAATCTGCAAGTTCAAAAAACCTTTGCATACAGACTGGGCACCCCCAAACATATAAATCTACTAACAAATCTACTTAATTCAGTAAAATCAGATTGAAAAAGTGCACAATCCTCATTTTGCATGGAAAGGAGCAAGTGGGGTGGGTTTAATGAACTTGCATTTTCTGGATCTAAAAAACCTACTGCTTTGCATTTCCTGTCATCAAATTTGAACCATTTTCGAATTTATGTCACTGCTTCCTTGTAAAATTCACAAGCTGATACTTAGATTTTTCCAATTTTGTTTGTTTTGTCTTCAGTAGGCCTACTCCTCTTATTGCTTTCTGATTAACCATTAAGTCTTTTGATTTCTTCCAAGGCATTAAAACCCAAATAAATGCTTTTATGAGGCAAGTACTTGGAACTGTCTTTTGGGGTCCATGCACATTTTTTTTCTTGGATTTAGTTTCCCATCCTGAAGTTCCAGTACTAAGTTTTTATTAGCCTTTTGGTCTTGGCTTTCAACACATGGAACAAAGGAGTATCAGTTTGGAACAAGTATTGAATTCCATCATTAATCTCAATGCAAACTCTATGGAAAACATCATCACCTTCATCATGGGTCCTGAAAAGTATTCAAGACTAGCTTGTGAGTGTATGTTGGGTTCTCAAAAGCAAGAGTGCTTTCAAAATGTTTTAACTATAATTTTTCTGCTTATTATGAAGTAAGAATGTTTTTCCTAACGTGTTTAGACAGTCAAATTACAATTGACTTTCCACTGTCAAATCACAAAAATATAGAGAGGGGGGGGGCAAAAAGTACCTTTGAAGTTTTAGGGGAGAAATTGCTGTTATTTTTCACTGAATATACAAAAAGTTTTTTTTCGATAGAAGTACCCCCCCCCCCAAAAAAAAGTTTTTTTTTCAAAATTTAAAGCACCGGTAGCAAAGAATCTACTGGGGGGATAGCTCATTCTCCAGTTATGTCATTGATACCTAGATATTGTCTTTCTATAAACAATAGTTGGGTCATTGTTATAGTTTTTACTATTTTTGTAGTTAGCCTATTACTCAAAAGCAGTTGTTTATAATGCTGTTAAATTAGAATCAGAAATGTTTTTAAGTCATTATTTTTAATTATATTTTTTAGAATGTTTTTATTATTCTAATTTTAGTAGAATAAGAAGTTTTCTTAAAGTAATAAAAAAAACTTTAGCGTAAAAAGTGAGGGATTGAGGAGGCGACAGTCCCCCTCATATACAGAATAATTTCAATTCGTTTTAAATTTTAATATTGCTCCTTACGTTCAGTTGAAAAAACTTGTCTTTCTTATTTAATAACAGATGGCAGGACAAATCCTGCCTTGTTTTAATTCATGTATAAGATGATTGGAAGAGCCCAAGTCATACCCACCTCTTCTTAGTATTCTTATTGCCTCTCTTTTCCTTATTATTATTTCTTCCTTATTATCTCTCTTTGCAATACAATCAGAAAAGATTATGCCTGTAAACGTGAATCACTTCAAATCTGAGATAAATTAGATCTGCAGACACGTGTGCGAAAAGTGGGGTTCACGGCCTAGTGAAAATTTTCGGCAGATTTTGTCAGAAAATCCCAGTGCTTTCTCTATCTCCCAGTTTTCGGGGATTTCCCCCTGAAATCTGTGTCCCTTCCAAAAACCGGCTCTCTGAAAATCAACATTTCCTTAGGGTTGCCACCCCTAGTGATTTATCGCTTGTGACTATCAATTTCATTCAGGGGCGTCGTTGGGGGGGCAAGAGGGGCGCAGACCTTTCTTCCTATGTTAGTATTTTAAATGAAAAAGAAACAAGTTTTTGAAACCAAAAGTAAGAAGCAACATCAAAACTTAAAACGAACAGAAATTATTACATATGAAGGGGGTCCCCCCTCGTCAATACCTCCCTCTTTACGCTAAAGTTCGAATTCTGTCTCGATTCTTTAAGAATGACTCCTGAATCACAAAGGCCGTTTAATTAGAATAAATAGCTGTTTAAAAGTACTAAAAAAAACTAGCATAAAGAGCAAGCTATTGACAAGGAAGGACCCCCCTCATATATGTAATAATTTATGTTCGTTTTAAGTTTTAATGTTGCTCCTTGCTTTGAGTTGAAAAAACTTGTTTTTTTATTCAATTTCTGATCGTTTTATTTAAATAATGCTGGAAAATCCGGCTTCTCCCCCATGGAAAATACCCTTCTCCCATGAATAATTCCTCCATGGAAAAAAACAACCTCTCACGTAAGAATATAAGGGACTTGGAATGAAAAATCATTCTAAAACGAATAAGGTTTATTTAAATTACCATTATAAAATCAAAGCATGGTACATATGTTGAGAAGAGGGAGGGGGATCTCATGGTAAACTTGGAGATATTTTTATAACTGAGCAATGAATTAGGTGTACATACCACTCGATGCCTTTTTATGTTCTTTCCAAATATAATAGTCGTTTTAATTGGAAACTAAATAGATGTTTTGAGCTGATACCCCTTTCTCTTATTTTTGGCTATAAAGAAGGAATAAAATATTGGTTAAGAACTTACCATTTGATTATAATTCTATTTTGTTGGTTATATAATCCAGAGGCATTGATTCATCATGATCCAATTGAAAAAATAATATACAAATCTTTTAAAAATTGCCATATTTAAATTAAGGTTTTGGCATCATTTTTGTTTAAACCCATGCGCCCGTAAACTGAACCAACTATTGCGAAATCAATGACCAGAAATGCTCATGGGAAATATATAAGTTGGGCTATATATTTGAGTATTAGGGGAATGGGGGGTTGTCTAAGTTGTTAGTCTAAGACAGGTAATTGAAGCTCCTTCAAATGAATTTAGAGCTTAAAATATCTCTTTGGAAAGTGTTTTGAAGCTCCTATCTCTACTTCTTCCATACTTCCCTTCCTAAGCGTTACGAATCTGTATAAAGACAAGTCTATACCTGTTTTAATCTTTGGAGAAAATATTTTTTTTTGTAATTTTGGTAAAATTCCAGACAAGTTACTTTTGTTATCTTTGAAAATGGCTAGATTAGGAAAATGAGACTTTCAGGGATGGATCTATAAACTAAATTATGTCCAGGGAAGGTATTTTGAAGTACCTACCTCCACTCCTTCTCACTCTAGAGGGCACTGACCTTTGATAACCTTTAAAAATCTTTGTTGTTTTCTCGAGATCTCACTTTGTAAATGTGAGATCTCGCAAAACAGGTTTTCTGCTTAAGTGAAGTACAAAAAGTATTTTCAGCTTCACAACTTGGCTCAATCCCAAGTTATGGGGTTTGAAAGATCTGCAAATACATTTCCTAAATTTAGAAAACACCCGTTGATATGGCTTAAAATCATACTCGAATAACAGGAATTGCATTTTCACCACTAGAACCAGAGAAATTAAAACTAAATTTGGAATTTTATTTTTCATTTAACCGTTTACTTTCAGATGTATTCCCCTCCTTCTCCCCTCACCATTGCTATTTTGGTGCCTCCCCCCTCTAATACTTTTGGCGGGCGTCCATGCTTATGGTAATGAACTGGTTCCCCCAGTAACTCTAAAATAAGAGCAACTGCAAAACAAAAAAGTAGCCTATTTTTGTTTTGATGTTCTTTTTTTTTACCTGGTGTTGTCTTTCTACCAGAATACAGTCAAACTCTGGAAACATTGCATTAAGTTACTTCTATAAATTTAACCTGAAAAAGTAGCTCGATAGGCTACTTGTGATGAAGGTCAGGTCAAATTCCAAGATAGGTATTGTATATTAATATATGCGAGAAAGGATGGGGGGGGGGGGAATGTCGAAAAGGTCTGTTTGTGACTTGGAAAGTGAAAGGTTCGGCAGTAGGGTTTAAAAAAAGTAAGTTCTAATACAGAGCAGAAGCTCTCATACTGCTACTTTATGAAACTTGTGCCGACTAAAAGCTCATCGACTTTCAATGTCACTATGTGAAAATTTTCTTTTAATCCATCGCTATACTTTGTTCTTGTGAACAGGTTTATACTTCCTTGACCTATCCTCAACTGAAAGTGAATATTTGTCCAAGTCTTGGACAAATGGCTAAATTGTATCAGAACTGTTTTGTTTGTCAGATAGAAAGAATCTAAAAGGGGCTGGTAGCTATCAATGTGTAAATAGCCTACTGTTAAAGCAGGTAATGGGAAAGCTGGAATGTGGAAGATTAGTTGCCTAAAACAGTCACACTACAATGTAGCAGCAATTCTCTGTTTATTTCAGGGATTAGATTAGGCCAAAACTAATATCACAGCTTCAGAATGCAGGTGACTGCCAGACTGCCCATCGATATTGTTCTCCTAGAAAATCAAGTGGTGCTTTTATACTTGTAGTGATCAATGAGTATAGAGCATGCAGATGGGTGTCCATTATTTTCATAGTACATATAACATTGAGGTGCAACTCCATCCATGAAGTAACAACAGGAAGCTATATACAGTATACTTCAAACTTTGAACACTATACTGCACTAGCAGTACTAGGGTAAATATGATATAGTGCTTTTGGTAAAATGGTACATCTAAAATTATGGAGTCGGATATTTATAGCTAGTATAGGACTTGCCAATGAATTAGTTTACAATTCTAATGGTAATTCAGAAAATTATTGGTATTTCTAACAGCAAGCTGTATTAAGTTACACTTGTTACTGTTCTGCAAATCTTACATATAAAACTACTGTTTGCTCAAAGCAAAGCTGTCAAAACACAAATTGTACTGCTAAAGTGCTGGCAGCTTTTGGAATTTTGTTGAGTTCTGCTACTGGTAGCTTTGGAACTTTTTGCGTACCTGGTTGCACCAATAGCTTCAACCTAGTACAGTAAGAAAAATAGAATGGTTTTCAATTTGAGCTTCATTAGTGATATTCCATGAATTTCGAAATATACGGTCTTTGTTTCTGTATTAAAAAACATTGCCTCCATTCATTTTCGTGAATTGGTGCCCCTGGGATCTCTTAAAATTATTAATGTTATACCTCCTTAGCTGGGGAATAAACAACCATCAAAGCCTCGCCATGCCCATTATATCGTTATATCATCTCAATGCACAAATGAGCCCTTAAATCAAAACAAGAGAGAAAGGCCAAAGGCTACTAAAAATGTGCAACTATGTCTGACAAAACACTCAATTAAAATGTGGAATTCGTTCTCTTTTGGGAAGTTTTTATTTTTTATTTTGACTCTAGCGTGTTCCGCCGCCCCCTTGGCGTACCACCCGGGTCACTTAGCCCCTCTTGTCCTTCTCCATAGATCTGACCCTGGAGTTAAAATGAACCGGCCTTCGTGCATTCCTAAGATATTTGGTCAAAATTTTGAGATAGTTCTTTTGTTTAAAATAGTCAGAAGGTCTAATAAATATGCCTCTGGGGATAACATGACTCCTACAAACTCTGGGATAAGACCGACAAATCATTTTTGCAGCAGTAGCTACAACTTTTAAAAGAGCAAGCCACAGCCCCTAGTAAGCAAAAGTGTAAGACACGCTTTGAAAAAAAAACTTGTCTAGTAAAAAAAATATAAAAGAGAAAATTAAAGACTAATTTATAAAGCTCTCGATAGTCTTTTATGGCTATAAAATCAATAAATTTTACTATACAATATATATTCTTTAATAACTCAAGCTAGCCTAGTTTCAATAAAATGCTAGTTTTTCACAATTCTACAAATATGGGAAATGGCACAAATCTACAGAAACGTTGTCCTAATTACTTGCAGTTTGTTACCCCATGTGATTAAAATTTTCACTATGCCACCTAGTCGCATATTATACTCCCCAAACGCATTTATCCAGAGTATGGTAGCTATGGTGGCTTATGTTGTCAATAAAGTTTGTAAATAATCAAGTATGCAATCGTGGTAACTTTTAAGCAGTGTTGTTATTTTCAGATTAAGTTTTTGCTCATTCTGACTTTTTTACATAGTTGACATTGATCAACTATGTAAGTCTGTGTTCCTTCAATTTTGGCACACTTGGATCATTTTATCCTTCAGTATGTTGTGCAAAACTGGTATCCATGGTTTGTTGAATAAAGGCATGTTTAACAGTTTCTGTCAAAATGTTCCTTGTACAGTTTATATACAAAAATAGAAGCTCCTATCTCGAAATGATAAAATACAAGCTGGTTGTGATCGATCTTTAACCCTTTGGTTGAAACTTTAAGAAAATCTCTTGCCAAGTAATTTCGGGCATATTTTAGAGCATAAATGGCACAGCTGTAGCGGTCATACTAGTGCACTTGCATTAACACGAATACCCTCTAGCTTTTGGAACCTGATGCCAAGGTTTTTTGAATTTTCGAAGGCTTTATCAACTTCAGTTTTATTGACTCCTCAACTATCTTGTGCAGCAAACGATGTGTTTTCCGAACGGTGCAGCGAGAGGTCTAAGTAGTACCTGACAGTTCGACACGGTGCAGCGAGAGGTATAAGTAGTAGAAGTAGTAATTCGCAGTTTGAAGCGTAGCAGCGAGAGGTATAAGTAGTACCTCGCAGTTCAAAACTGTGCAGCGAGAGGTATAAGTAGTATAAGTAGTACCTCGTAGTTGTCTTGAACCTTCGAAAGTTGCTTTTCTAAATCCTGCATGGAATAATTCTTGCCATTTAGAAGCACATTACCTTATTGTAGAGTCATTTCAATTTACTCGGATCCTTCAATGTCGTCTGGACACTGAGATTGCTGACAAGCAGTTCGAAACGGTGCAGCGAGAGATCTAAGTAGTACCACGTAGTTCGAAACGGTGCTGCGAGAGGTATATGTTGTATTAGTAGTACAATGGCAGTTCGAAACGGTGCAGCGAGAGTTATAAGTAGTACAAGTAGTACCATGGCAGTTCGAAACGGTGCAGCGAGAGGTATAAGTAGTACCTCGAAGTTCGAAACGTTGCAGCGAGAGGTATAAGTAGTACCTTGCAGTTTGAAACAGTGCAGCGAGAGGTATAAGTAGTATAAGTAGTACCTCGTAGTTGTCTTGAACCTTCGAAAGTTGCTTTTCTAAATCCTGCATGGAATAATTCTTGCCATTTAGAAGCACATTACCTTATTGTAGAGTCATTTCAATTTACTCGGATCCTTCAATGTCGTCTGGACACTGAGATTGCTGACAAGCAGTTTGAAACAGTGCAGCGAGAGGTATAAGTAGTACCCCGTAGTTCGAAACGGTGCTGCGAGAGGTATAAGTAGTATAAGTAGTACCATGGCAGTTCGAAACGGTGCAGCGAGAGGTATAAGTAGTACCTTGCAGTTTGAAACAGTGCAGCGAGAGGTATAAGTAGTATAAGTAGTACCTCGCAGTTGTCTTGAACCTTGCATTAACACGAATACCCTCTAGCTTTTGGAACCTGATGCCAAGGTTTTTTGAATTTTCTAAGGCTTTATCAACTTCAGTTTTATTGACTCCTCAACTATCTTGGGCAGCAAACGATTTGTTTTCCGAACGTTGCAGCGAGAGGTATAAGTAGTACCTCGCAGTTCGAAACGGTGCAGCGAGAGGTATAAGTAGTAGAAGTAGTACCTCGCAGTTCGAAACGTTGCAGCGAGAGGTATAAGTAGTACCTCGCAGTTTGAAACAGTGCAGCGAGAGGTATAAGTAGTACCCCGTAGTTCGAAACGGTGCTGCGAGAGGTATAAGTAGTATTAGTAGTACCATGGCAGTTCGAAACGGTGCAGCGAGAGGTATAAGTAGTACATTGCAGTTTGAAATGGTGCAGCGAGAGGTATAAGTAGTAGAAGTAGTACCTCGCAGTTGTCTTGAACCTTCGAAAGTTGCTTTTCTAAATCCTGCATGGAGTCATTTCAATTTACTCGGATCCTTCAATGTCGTCTGGACACTGAGATTGCTGACAAGCACGAGTTTCCCTAAATTGATGTTAGGTCGCAGAGGTCAAACTATATTCACCATTAACTAAACTGATGAATAAATCCAGGTCGGAGTCAATTTTGTCATCATAAGTGTGAACCTAGATCCTTTCAACTTTTAAGTGGCCCTGTAAAATTTCTAGCTGCCAAAATGAATTTAAATTAGTAATTAATTTGTGTTACCAGTTTCTCCTTATTGTTAGCAATTCTTAGATCATAAATTGAAATTAGCTGCTCCAATGAATGGAAACTTAAAAAAAAAAAAAAAAAAAAAATCCGGGAAGATTATGTCAACTTTATAAACAATAAGTAGAACAACAGGATTTTTTTTTATACAATACAGTGGAACGCAACTATTTCGACCCTGTATCCAAGGGCCGTCCTCAGCAAAACAAACAAAGAAAAAAAACAATATAAAAGAAACTCGCATTAAAATTTGATCATTAAAACTGAAAAAAGTTTTTTTTTTTAGTTTTCAAAGCAGCCCTAAAATTTAAAATTAAAAAAAACTTTTCAGTTTTAAGGATCGATTTTTAGTGTGAGTTTCTTTTATATTGTTTTTTTCCTCGTCTGTTTTGCTGCGGACGGCCCTTGGATATAGGGTTGAAATATTCGTTTAAAGTTGCGTTCCACTGTCTTGTATAAAAATTTCCCTGTTGTTCTACTTATTGTTTATAATGGAAAGGCAGTGTGGTCTTTGTCGCTATTTAATTATGTCTACTCTATGTTATTGATCCAGTTATGGTTCTGGCCTGAAAAAAAAAAACAAAGGAAGAAGAAAAACCTTTTAACAATATTCTGATGTCAAACTACACCGTACACACGAAAGAGGGTAGAAAATTTTCCCCTTAAGGTTTTCTTTATAGTAAAATTGTAAAAATTAGATTGTAAAGAGTAGAGATGCCTCAGGAGGTCCCGTACGTACACCAAATATGGGCATAGAGTCATTAGGGAGAACACGTGGTAATGTCAGTCCCGTACGTACACCATATATGGGCATATAGTCAATAGGGAGAAAACGTGGTTAATGGGTTCAATGACCTCTTTTTTCCAAGGTCAAGTTATTTGTTGTTGTAAGTACACGCTCTCAGCGAATGTCAAGGTCGATTTACTTGATGTTGTTGTTAAAGCCAAATGTTATGAGTTTCCCGGAAACAGTTAGATCACATGTTTTCCTTCTCAGCCAATCAGAGGGCTTGTTACATCCTCCTTCTCAACCAATCAGGGGCCTGCTTACATATAATTTTCCCCATTACATAACAATTCGCCCTTGAGATTTCGTATATAACGGACATGCAATGTGATTAAATTATCAGAAAGTATTTTGACACAATGGAAACAACAATGGATAATATTGATGAATTAGAAGCCTTGTCAACTACAATTTACCATGTAAGTTCCGTTTTAGTACATTTTCAAATAAAATTATTTTCCTTGGACATCCTCCAGTATATTCAGCTAAAACGTAAATATATTCCTTTACCCCAATCCCCCCCCCCCCAAACCTTACAAACATCATTATAATCAATGGAAAACATAAAATATATTCTTTTTACCCTAACCCCCTCCCACCATTGTTTTACAACCCCAAATTCTCGCAAAAAGAAATAATTATCCTTTCGTTAAATTTTGGCTTTTCTCAATTGTAATCTTTTCTCTAACTGAGACACCCATCGCTCTGTTGTTATTAGCTCGCTCTGATTTGACACAAGACTCCAATGTGAGGCCTATAATTAGCTGTCACCTTTTTTCCGGTGTGTTCACGCTATCGGGCTAGTCAAAGGGTTTTGTTTTGGCTGTCAAATTAAAACAGTTTTAAGCGAAAAGAGATTGCTGTATATTAAGCTTGTAGTTTCGTAAAAGAGATTATTTTCAAATTAAGTTTAACAATATATTTAGAACATTATGT